>NC_087179.1:4941944-4991944 GCF_035594125.1 Scylla paramamosain
GGAAAAAACAACCTAACGAAACGCACTGAAAGTGCCAGTCCCTAAAGACTACACTTGTAAATTAATGATTTAAAATGAGATGTGTTGAAACCTCCCTCTCAAAATAGATCTAGTAAAAGGAAGGAGGAAATACAGAAGCAGGAAGGGAGTCCCAGATTTAACAGTACAAAAATAATGAAAGATTGAGAATACTGGTTAGGAAGAATACTGCGTTAATAAGAGGAGAGGACATTGGTAAGAAGAAGAAGAAAACATTATGTTTCGAGATCGCAGGTAGTTAGTAGAATTAGAAGAGAAGATAGCGTGAAACGAAGATACAAAAAGATGATGAAGACAATCAATCAGAGAAGAGTTGATGAGACGAAATCATGTGTGTGTGTGTGTGTGTGTGTGTGTCATATCTAGAATTGACATCAATCTGACTCATAAATGAGTTTCTTAATAAAATTATTGTCATCACTGTCATGGGTTGCGGTGCGAAAATTAATGCCATTCACAACTGTGTTCTAGTTTTACTACGACATCCCTGCCTCACCACCTGCCTAAGTCCACACTAGCTAACCCGGAGCTATGCCAATCTCCATTCATTGTAATAAATCCCATTTGACATTAATATATACACACACAAAAAAAAAAAAAAAAAATAAAACACTATAATCTAACTAAAGACAACTCTCTTCCTTCACACATACGCCTAACATTCTTGACCTTTTCCTAATCCTTCTGCTTATGCTGTCACCCTTTCTTCTCCGTTAGGCTCCTCCTCACAATCTCATATTTTTATCTTGTCCTATCGCTCCAATCCCTCCTCAGGATCCCCCTAAGCGAAGGTGCCTCTGGCGTTTTGCCACTACTAGTTGGGGGGACCTGAGGAAGTATTTTGCTGATTTTCCTTGGAATGATTACTGCTTCCGTGTTAGAGACCCGTCTTTGAGTGCTGAGCGCATAACAGAGGTGATAGTGTCTGGCATGGAGGCGTACATTCCTCACTCTTGTTCTCGTCCTAAACCTTCTAAACCTTGGTTTAACACAGTTTGTTCTCGTGCTATAGATGATTGAGAGGTGGCCCACAAAAGGTAATTAAGCCTTCCATCACCGGAACCTCATGCACTTTATATTTCTGCCCGGAACCATGCCAAGTCTCCAACTAGCCAAAAACTCCTTCATTAACAGAAAATGTCAAAACCTAACTCCCCTCGTGATTTCTGACATCTAGCCAAAAATATCTCCAATAACTTTGCTTCTTCTTCTTTCCCTCCTCTATTTCAACCAGATGGCACCACTGCTATCACATCTATTTCTAAAGCTGAACTCTTCGCTCAAAACTTTGCTAAAAACTCTACCTTGAACGATTCTGGGCTTGTTCCTCGCTCTCCTCCACCCTCTGACTACTTCATGTCACGTATTAAAATTCTTCGCAATAATGTTTTCCATGCCCTCGCTGGCCTAAACCATCGGAAGGCTTATGGACCTGATGGGGTCCCGCCTATTGTTCTCCGAAACTGCGCCTCCGCGCTTGCACCTTGCCTAGTCAAACTCTTTCAGCTCTGTCTGTCAACATCTGCCTTTCCTCCTTGCTGGAAGTTTGCCTACATTCAACCTGTTCCTAAAAAGGGTGACCGTTCTAATCCCTCAAACTACCGTCCTATTGCTTTAATTTCCTGCCTATCTAAAGTTTTTGAATCTATCCTCAACAGGAAGATTCTTAAACATCTATCACTTCAGAACCTTCTATCTGATCGCCAGTATGGGTTCCGTCAAGGCCGCTCTACTGGTGATCTTCTGGCTTTCCTTACTGAGTCTTGGTCATCCTCTTTTAGAGATTTTGGTGAAACTTTTGCTGTTGCCTTGGACATATCAAAAGCTTTTGATAGAGTCTGGCACAAAGCTTTGATTTCCAAACTACCCTCCTACGGTTTCTATCCTTCTCTCTGTAACAAGTTTCCTTTCTGACCGTTCTATTGCTGCTGTGGTAGACGGTCACTGTTCTTCTAAATCTATTAACAGTGGTGTTCCTCAGGGTTCTGTCCTGTCATCCACTCTCTTCTTATTATTCACTAATGATCTTCTAAGCCAAACTTCTTGTCCTATCCACTCCTACGCTGATGATACCACCCTGCACTTTTCCACGTCTTTTCATAGACGTCCAACCCTTCAGGAGGTAAACATATCACGCAGGGAAGCCACAGAACGCTTGACTTCTGATCTTTCTAAAATTTCTGATTGGGGCAGAGCAAACTTGGTATTGTTCAATGCCTCAAAAACTCAATTCCTCCATCTATCAACTCGACACAACCTCCCAGACAACTATCCCCTCATCTTCATTGACACTCAACTGTCCCCCTCTTCTACACTGAACATCCTCGGTCTGTTATAATCTGAACTGGAAAATTCATATCTCATCTCTAGCTAAAACAGCTTCTTTGAAGTTAGGCGTTCTGAGACGTCTCCGCCAGTTTTTCTCACCCCCCCCCCAGCTGCTAACTCTGTACAAGGGCCTTATCCGTCCATGCATGGAGTATGCTTCACATGTCTAGGGGGGTTCCACTCATACTGCTCTTCTAGACAGGGTGGAATCAAAAGCTTTTCGTCTCATCAACTCCTCTCCTCTAACTGACTGTCTTCAGCCTCTCTCTCACCGCCGCAATGTTGCATATCTAGCTGCCTTCTAACGCTATTTTCATGCTAACTGCTCTTCTGATCTTGCTAACTGCATGCCTCCCCTCCTTCCGCGGCCTCGCTGCACAAGACTTTCTTCTTTCTCTCACCCCTATTCTTTCCACCTCTCTAACGCAAGAGTTAACCATTATTCTCAATCATTCATCCCTTTCTCTGGTAAACTCTGGAACTCCATGCCTGCTCCTGTATTTCCATCTTCCTATGACTTGAATTCCTTCAAGAGGGAGGTTTCAAGACACTTATTCATCAATTCTTTATTACTGCTTTGACCCTTTTATGGTACTGGCATTTCAGTGGGCATATTTTTTTTTATTGGATTTTTGTTGCCTTTGACCAGTGTCCTTCGTACATAAAAAAAAAAACTACAAGTACCTAATTACACACATACACACCCTTCAATCGAAATTCAAAATTATCATGGCGACTCCTACACCAGCCTCACAGTCCCCATCTGGGGAGTGGACCACAGATGTCTACAGGTCGGACTGCTCTTCTGTTTTCGATCCTAAGTATCTCGACAACCTCCTCAACTTTTTCTTCATTAACTTTTGCAACATTCGGGGTCTTAGATCTAATTTTCAATCCATAGGACACGACCTTTCCTCTACTAAACCATTTTATTTTCCTCACTGAAACACAGGTGTCTGAGGCAAATGACGGTTCTCTCCTGTTTTCTCTATCCTCATTTTCAATCTAATGCTGGATGTTGCGTCTATGTGCTCAACGACTTAACCTACTATCATGCACAGGCTCTTGAATCTTCCGAGTTTTTTATCTGGCTACGACTACAGACACTCTCAAACTAGATTTTTCTGTGTTATATACCTCTCATCTATTTCTTCTGACTATAACAAAGTCTTTGACTACTCAACTTCCAAAGTGGAAAACGTTCTATCATCCATTTTGGGGAGATCCCCATTCTTGTAGATGTCAGTGTTCACCACCAGCTTTGGCTTTCCTCTCCCTTCACTGACCATCCCGGTGAACTAGCCTTTAACTTTGCTATCCTTCACGAACTAGAGCAATTGGTGCAACACCTTACTCGTATTCCTGACAGTCTTAGAGAGCTTGATAATCTTTTAAATGCTCTTCTTTCTCTCATTTTATTGGGAGACTTCAGTGGTCTCCATCTTTTGTGGGATGATGGCGCTGTCATTTTTCGTGGTCTTTTAATTGCATCTTTTCTCGAGGATTCAGGGCTGGAGATTTTAAACTCTGGAGACGTGATCTATTTAGTCAAACCGGTACTTTTACAACAATAAACCTCTCTCTGTACTCCAAAGTCTTTTCTTGATTTTACTGGAAAGTTTTATCAGAAATATATATGGGAGCGATCACTTCCCAGTTTTATTGGAGTCAACTGATTCTTCACCACAGTCACCTCCTTCCCGATGGTGGCTAGATAAGGCGAATTGGCACCTATTCAAAGATCTCAGCATCCCTGTTCACTTAACGGATGAAATAGCAAACTGTGATTAGGCTGGAACATACCTCACTGATGTCTTTCACTCCGGTGCTATTCATTCCATCCATAAGACCTCTGGCCAGTTTCCTAAATGTCCTGTTCCATGGTGGAATGCGAATTGTAAAGCCGCTATTCAAGAAAATCGTGCCGCCTTTTCTCGTCACTCGATGGCATCCTGGGGACGTCCACTATTTAGAGGCCTTTCGAGGAGCGCGTGCACGTGCTCGCAGCACCTTAAAGAGGGCTCGGTAGGAGTCTTGGAAGAGTTCATGTCTCTTCCATTACAGTTCGCACACCACTCACCGAGGTCTTCAACAGAGTCTGCAAAATATCTGGGAAGTACTTTGCTCCTCCCCCACCCGTTTTATCCCATGATGGAGGCACGGTGGGAGACCCAAAGACAGTTGCCGACCTATTTGCTGAGTGCTCTGTAAGTGTCTCTAGAAAGGACCCAACAACACCTGTGGCACTTCATTGTTGACAATTGGAAACCGTTGGCGTCAATTTTGCCTCCCCTGATGGAGAGTCTTATAATGTCCCATTTTCTCGGTCGGAACTACGCATGGCTTTGTGACAGAGCCATGATTCATCCCCGGGTCCCGATGACATCCTTTATGCTCCACATGTCGGATGAAGCTTTTAACTTTTTGCTAGACCTCTATAACTTTATTTTGAATATCGGTGATTTTCCATCTTCTTGCCGTGTGGCTGTAATTATTCCCATTCCAAAGTCTGGAAGAAAATCATCATCTAATTATCGCCCCATTTCTATAACTTAATGCATTTGTAAGTTGCTAGAAAAGATGGTGAATATCAGGCTTATGTGGTACTTGGAGAGAGGTAATTACTTGTCTCCTGTTCAGTATGGTTTCCGGAAAATGCGATCTGCGACCGATGTTTTATAGTCTCTAGCATCTTCCGTTTGTGAGGAATTTGTTAATAAGCAACGCCATGCCACAGTTTTTTTTTTTTTTTTTTTTTTAAGGGAAAACGTACGGCACAGCCTGGCGTCATTTTACTTATTTATTCATTTATTTATTTTTTTTATTTATTTATTTATTTTTTTTTGGTCATCGTGGCCGACTCCCTATTTTTATACAAGTTTTTATCTCGTCGTTTCTTACAGGCACGGGTTGGTAGCGATCTGTCAAGAGTACGTCCACTTGAAGATGACGTGCCACAAGGAAGTATACTTAGTGTTACACAATTTGCTGCAGTTATAAGTAGTGTCATTGGTGTACTTCCGGAAGGAGTTCTTAGTAGCTTATATGTCGATGACTTGTCTATCTGCTTTTCTGTAGCTCGGATGCCATTGACTGAGAGGAAGTTGCAGGTGGTACTCAATAGGATTTCTCAGTGGGCCGCAAATCGGGGATTTCGTTTCTCGGTTTCTGGCCATGCCTTTTTGCCGCTTTCGTGGTTCACCCTCACCCAGACTTGTATCTATATGTTTGAAGAATCTCTTGTGTGGAAGAAACTCGTTTCCTGGGACTTATTATATTTGACAGTCGCCTGACTTGGGTACCCCACCTTCGTTATATTAAGACAGCATGCATGAAGGCGCTGTGACTTCTAAGACTTTTTTCGGCTCATACTTCTTGGGGCGCTGACAGACGGACCCTCCTAGCTTTGCTTAGAACTCTTATTCTTTCTAAATTAGACTACGGTTGTGAAATCTATTCGTGTGCTACTGAGGCTCGTCTCCGTGTGCTGGATTCGATGGAACACGCTGGTATTCGCCTGGCAACTGATGGGTTCTGTTCATTCCTAATTCCTAGCTTACTGGTGGATGCTGGTGTTCTACCATTTGACCTACCCTGTCAGTCTCTAGTAATGAGTTGTTGGTATCGAATCCACCGCCTTTTTGAGTCTGCCACTTGTACAACAGTTTCTCATGATACATGTTCTCCCTTATATGATGTTCGCCCTAGTTTTCCTAAGCCTTTTTGGATATCGTGTCAGGTCTGCCATGACCGAGTTTGATATACCCTTCATCTCCATTTGCTCCCGTCGTCTTCCAAGGGTCGGGTACTGGCAGTTTTCGCAGGTATCGATCTGCTCTCCTGTTGTTAATGATAAAAGCTGACACACTCTGGCTCTGTCCCTGTCTACACAAATGGTTCAAAGTGTGATGCAGGAGTGGGGTATAGTGTTATATTCCCTTTTCTTCTGTCGAGGCGGTAGCCTTCTGAGAGTTGCCTCTGTTTTTACAGCAGAGTTATCCGCCATTATTCTAGCCCTAAAAATAATTTTTAACTAATCAGTTTAAAGTTTTACTATCTTATTGACTCCTGTATTGCGTTCTCTGCCCTGGACCATTTTACTTCCCTAGTTTTATCTGCTTTATAGTGGATTCACCTGCTTCAGTGCAGAGGGTATCACTTAACATTTTGTTGGGTACCCGCATATGTGGGAGTTCATGGGAATGAGAAGGCTGGTTGGCCAAAAAGGCGGTAACTCGGGTTGCTCATTCTACCCCCCATTCCCTTTCATGATTTATACTCCAGTATAAGGGTGGCAGTTCTCTTCAGTTGGCAGGGTAGATGAGAAAATGTGGTCGTCACCACTAAGATGGGTGAGATAACCTTTTGAAACTTTCTGCCCATAGATGTATGACCATATTCGGGAGTGCCGCCCGGTAGCTGTACTGGCCCGTCTCTGGACAGTCACACACGTCTCATTCATGTTTACCTCATGTCCCGGAAAATCCAACCATTCTTTGATGACTGCGTAGTTCCTCTTGCAGTGCAACACTTTCTAGTGGAGTGTCCCAGTCTGGTGGAGCTGCGAGAGCGCTATCTATTCCGTTGTCTCGATGAGGATGGGAACTTCCAGATGTCGTTCACACTTGGAGAGAAGGCTGGATCTCGAACACAGTATATATGTTTAATATTTTTTTTTTTTCAACAAAGCTTGTAGCATATCTATACTGACCTCATTAAAGGAGTATGTCAGGCATATATGTGACATGGTGAGCTTTTTCTGCCTCTTCAAGGCTACTAACAACATTTCTACTTTTTTTTCCATCAAAATGCCTCATGAAATTATTTCCCAATGCCTCATGAAATTATTAGCCAGGTCCCCATCCGAAAGCCCATCAGGAAGCTTCTTGGCACTCCTCTTACCAGTTAGGTCGTCAAGAACAGAGTAGAGTCTCATAGCATCAGTACCTGCCCCAGTAGGAGGAAGTAGACACCTACCAAAACGATAATTACTCCCAGTGAGATCTAAAGCACTGTTCAGGGGTGCTGTGAATTTATCATTAAACCCAGCTGTGACCTCACTGAACGTTTCCCTTTGTGTCTCATAACACAAGGGGCCAGTGACAGCCTGCCCTCTAAATACAACTCTCTTCCTCCACACAAAACTACAAGCACCTAATAACACACACACCCTTCAATCAAAAATTTTGAAATCATCATGGCGACTCCTACACCAGCCTCGGAATCCCCATCTGGGGAGGGAACCATAAATGTCCCCAGGTCGGACTGCCTTTCTGTCGACGACCCTAAGTGTCTTGACACCCCCCTGAACTTTATCTTCATTAACTTCTGCAACATTCACGGTCTAAGATCTAATTTTCAATCTGTAGAACACCCCCTCTCCTTTTCTAAACCTCATCTTTTTTTCCTCATTGAAACTCAGATGTCTGAGGCAACTGACAGTAGCCCCTTTTCTGTTCCCTCCTACTTTCTCTATCCTCATTTTCGATCCAAAGCTGGATGCTACGTTTATGTGCGCAATGACTTGACCTGCTCTCGTGCCAACGCTCTTGAATCTTCCGAATTTTCCACCATCTGGCTACGACTACAGAGTCACTCTCCAACTAAATCGCAAACTAAATCCTCTGACTATAAGAATTTTTTTGACTATTTAACTTCCAAAGTGGAGCACATTCTGACCCTCTACCCTTTTGCAGAGATCTCCATTCTTGGAGACTTCAGTGTTCACCACCAGCTTTGGCTTTCCTCTCCCTTCACTGACCATCCTGGTGAATTAGCCTTCAACTTTGCTATCCTCCACGACCTAGAGCAATTGGTGCATCACCCTACTCGTATTCCTGACCATCTTGGAGATACGCCCAACATTCTTGACCTTTTCCTGACCTCTAATCCTTCTGCTTATGCTGTCACCCTTTCTTCTCCGTTGGGCTCCTCCGATCACAATCTCATATCTGTATCTTGTCCTGTCGCTCCAATCCCTCCTCAGGATCCCCCTAAGCGAAGGTGCCTCTGGTGTTTTGCCTCTGCTAGTTGGGGGGACCTGAGGAGGTATTTTGCTGATTTTGCTTGGAATGACTACGGCTTCCGTGTCAGAGACCTGTCTCTGTGTGCTGAGCGCATAACAGAGATGATAGTGTCTGGCATGGAGGTGTACATTCCTCACTTTTTTTCTTGTACTAAACCTTCTAAACTTTGGTTTAAAACAGCTTGTTCTCGTGCTATACATGATAGAGAGGTGGCCCACAAAAGGTACTTAACCCTTCCATCACCAGAATCTCATGCACTTTATATTTCTGCACGGAACCATGCCAAGTCTATTCTCCAACTAGCCAAAAACTCCTTCATTAACAGAAAGTGTCAAAACCTTTCAAGATCTAACTCCCCTCGTGACTTCTGGCATCTAGCCAAAAATATATCCAATAACTTTGCTTCTTCTTTCCCTCCTTTATTTCAACCAGATGACACCATTGCTATCATATCTATTTCTAAAGCTGAACTCCTCGCTCAAACCTTTGCTAAAAACTCTACCTTGGAAGTTTCTGGGCTTGTTCCTCCGTCTCCTCCACCCTCTGACTACTTCATGCCACCTATTAAAATTCTTCACAATGATGTTTTCCATGCCCTCGCTGGCCTAAATCCTCGGAAGGCTTATGGACCTGATGGGGTCCCTCTTATTGTCCCCCGAAACTGTGCCTCCGTGCTTGCATCTTGCCTATTCAAACTCTTTCAGCTCTGTCTGTCAACATCTACCTTTCCTTCTTGCTGTACGTTTGCCTACATTCAACATGTACCTATAAAGGGTGACTGTTCTAATCCCTTAAACTACCGTCCTATTGCTTTAATTTCCTATCTAAACTGATTTAATCTATCCTCAACAGGAAGATTCTTAAACATCTATCACTTCACAACCTTCTATCTAATTGCCAGTATGGGTTCTGTCAAGGCCTCTCTGGTGATCTTTTGGCTTTCCTTACGGAGTCTTGGTCATCCTCTTTTAGAGATTTTGGTGAAACTTGCTGTTGCCTTCGACATATCAAAAGCTTTTGATAGAGTCTGGCACAAAGCTTTGATTTCAAACTAGCCTCCTACGGATTCTATCCTTCTCTCTGTAACTTCATCTCAAGTTTCCTTTCTGACCGTTCTATTGCTGTTGTGGTAGGCGGTCACTGTTCTTCTCCTAAACCTATTAATAATAGTATTCCTCAGGGTTCTGTCCTGTCACCCACTCTCTTCTTATTATTCATTAATGATCTTCTAAACCAAATTTCTTGTCCTATCCATTCCTACGCTGATGATACAACCCTGCACTTTTCCACGTCTTTTCATAGACGTCCAACCCTTCAGGAGGTAAACATTTCAAGCAGGGAAGCCACAGAACGCTTGATTTCTGATCTTTCTAAAATTTCTGATTGGGGCAGAGTAAACTTGGTATTGTCCAATGCCTCAAAAACTCAATTCCTCCATCTATCAACTCGACACAACCTTCCAGACAACTACCCCCTCTTCTTCAATGTCACTCAACTGTCCCCCTCTTCTACACTGAACATCCTCGGTCTGTCCTTTACTTGTAATCTGAACTGGAAACTTCACATCTCATTTCTAGCCAAAACAGCTTATATGAAGTTAGGCGTTCTGAGATGTCTCCGCCAGTTTTTCTCACCCCCCCTCCAAGCTGCTAACTCTGTACAAGGGCCTTATCCATCCATGTATGGAGTATGCTTCACATGTCTGGGGGGGGGTTCCACTCATACTGTTCTTCTAGACAGGATGGAATCAAAAGCTTTTCGTCTCATCAACTCCTCTCCTCTAACTGACTGTCTTCAGCCTCTCTCTCACCGCCGCAATGTTGCATATCCAGCTGTCTTCTACCGCTATTTTCATACCAACTGCTCTTCTGATCTTGCTAACTGCATGCCTTCCCTCCTCTGGCAGCCTCGCTGCACAAGACTTTCTTCTTTCTCTCACCCCTATTCTGTCCACCTCTCCAATGCAAGAGTTAACCAGTATTCTCAATCATTCGTCCCTTTCTCTGGTAAACTCTGAAACTCCCTGCCTGCTTCTGTATTTCTACCTTCCTATGACTTGAATTCCTTCAAGAGGGAGGTTTCAAGACACTTATTCATCAATTTTTGACTACTGCTTTGACCCTTTTATGGACTGGCATTTCAGTGGGCATTTTTTTTTTATTGGATTTTTGTTGCCCTTGGCCAGTGTCCTTCCGACATATAAAAAGAATAAAAATAAATAAAAATCTTTTGCTTGTAGTACATACATTTACGTATTCTTATTAGTTTGTTTACGAAATTCTTAGCATAAAAGTACTCTGCGGGATTGTTCCGTGCGAACACGACGCCATATTTTTTCTTTATGTCGTGTCACTTTAATGGCATTTGAAATCTTTCTCTACAATGGCTTTCGTAATAACTGGACACATATTTTCATACTCCTTCATAAGGGTGTTGTTATATAAAGAAACCAGGTAATTCAAGCAATCCTCAACTTTCCTTACAGTGCCAAGTGTATGAAAGCAATTATTATTAATTTCAGTAGAAATTTTGTCTATTACTGTCAACCAAAGTTGAACAGTCAAGATTAGTTTTTATTTCTGTAAGTAACAGTTTTCTTGGTCTTTGTTTGTCTCTGGACATCGATCATAAATGTAATAAGTTTATGACAAGGAGATGTGGCAAAGTCTGGGCTCAACTTCAAGGTGATGAATTCTTGCTAACACAGTCACAAAACACTAAGTTAAGTAAACGTCCTGAATGAGAGGTGGGTTCATTAACTTTAAGAATTGCAGAGTTGACATCATGTTAGTGAAATTTTTATAATATTCATAATTTACATCATCATTTCTAAAATTTAAATCTCTACAAATAAAGATATCATTTGCATTGTGAAAATGTTCTAAGTAGATAGTGAATTTTTAAATGAAAGCAACACGGCTGGTCTGTGGTGGTCTGTATACAACAGTAAAAATTTGCTTATGATTGCCGTTAACCAGAAAACTTGCTGCCAATGGTTCAAATGTATTAAATGTTTGAAGAACAAGTAATTATATATGTGTAAATTCATTATTTATCAGTATACCAACCATCCCACCCTTCCTGTTTGATTTGGGAACATGTAGAAAGGTGTGAGTGTTTGGTGTCATTTCATGTTTTTTGGCTTTGTCATTAACAGTTAACCATGTTTCAGCAAGGGTAAGAATGTCAAAAGATTTATCCACAATTAACTTTCTAATTTCAATTGTCTTATTACCTACTGAATGAATATCCGCAAACCCACATTTGAGACTGTTTTGGCTCCTAGTATCCATGATCAGTTATGCCTCCTACCCTCGCCATTTCAGCATCAAATGACTTACACTGACTGCCTACTGTTAACTACGTGATTCACGTCATCCATAGAGTGTCTCATACAATTAATACACTTAACAATCTCATTAGCATTGGGAACATCTCCGTTACTCTTAATTAAACTTAGTCACTCGAGTGTCCATACCTTTGGCAGTAGTAGCAGTTAAATACATGATACCTGTCACGCAAAGTATATTTAGCCCATTTTAGACACAGAACATCTCCGTGCTTATGTATCAACCACCTAACATCAAGTGTACATTTCAGTATGTAGTGTCACCATTGGCAGGCTTATCAAATACAAGCTTAACTTTTATCATGCACATTGTCTACACTTTAAAGATAAAAATTTTTTAGTAACCAAATATTCAACAATATCTTCTTTAACCTCCTCTTAAGAAACATTACAGATCATCTTAGGATGAAGCTTCATAGTGAAATTCATTTCCATTTTTTTAATTCATTACTGATCCTGTGAGCCGCCATCTGGCGCTCAGACTCGCTAGCAAAATTCATGACAGCATTGCCACCATTTGTGAACTTGGTATCCACTACTGGTACATCCTTCAGCACCTTTGAAAGTTCAGCTTTCCTGCTGGCTACGTTAATATCCTTATCAGTAGATTTTACAACCAAATTTGGTTTTCTTTGTGACAGCTGCATTGCTGACATTCTCCCTTGCAATTGGATTAGCTAGCATGCAGGTTAACCATGGTATCTATTATCTCACTATTCATGTCAGTTAGTATTTTTTTTCTATTACCAGGTACTGGTACAGAGGTAGCACTCCTATCATTTGCTGCCGAGACATCTCCCCACACACTAGCATGTACATTAACAAAAGTGTTGATAATCTCATCTTTTACCTCATGCAGCTTCTGGTTTAGGTCTTCTGTGTTTGCAACTATTTCAGATAAGTAATCCTGTAGGTTAGTGCTAGTACAACCCTGCTCTAGTTTACCCTCCAAGGGTTTATTTCTTTGATTTAGCATTTCATTTTCCCTGTTTAGCCTCTCTACCTGCTTACCCAGCTCATCAACTAGCTTGTCATGCTCCTGGTAGACACGTAGCACTTTTTTTCCTGCATGGGCGGCACATCCAATCCACTTTGTCCAGATCTTTATTCTGCACATCCTGCAGGTACACACACACCTTGTGGTACCAGCTGGGACGCATATCACACACCATCCAGCCTGAGGAAAACTCCGCCCCCTTGCCATAGTATTGGCAGATGGTAGGACCAGTCATTCCCCACTCTAACCTAAAACCTGCGATCCGTTCCTATGCAGAGACTTTGGAAGCCCAAAGATATGGAAAATCGCATAAAAATACACCATCACAACATAGATTTTCACAACAACAAACAGACGACGATCTCTCTCTCTCTCTCTCTCTCTCTCTCTCTCTCTCTCTCTCTCTCTCTCTCTCTCTCTCTTTATATATATATATATATATATATATATATATATATATATATATATATATATATATATATATATATATATATATATATATTTTTATTTTTTTTTTTTTTTTTTATGTAGGAAGGACACTGGACAAGGGCAACAAAAAATCCAATTAAAAAAAAATGACCACTGAAATGCCAGTCCCATAAAAGGGTCAAAGCAGTAGTCAAAAATTGATGAATACGTGTCTTGAAACCTCCCTCTTGAAGGAATTCAAGTCATAGGAAGGTGGAAATACAGAAGCAGACAGGGAGTTCCAGAGTTTACCAGAGAAAGGGATGAATGACTGAGAATACTGGTTAACTCTTGCGTTAGAGAGGTGGACAGAATAGGGGTGAGAGAAAGAAGAAAGTCTTGTGCAGCGAGACCGCGGGAGGAGGGGAGGTATGCAATTAGCAAGATCAGAAGAGCAGTTAGCATGAAAATAGCGGTAGAAGACAGCTAGATATGCAACATTGCGGCGGTGAGAGAGAGGCTGAAGACAGTCAGTTAGAGGAGAGGAGTTGATGAGAAGAAAAGATTTTGATTCCACCCTGTCTAGAAGAGCAGTATGAGTGGA
Organism: Scylla paramamosain; assembly: GCF_035594125.1. Taxonomy (NCBI): domain Eukaryota; kingdom Metazoa; phylum Arthropoda; class Malacostraca; order Decapoda; family Portunidae; genus Scylla; species Scylla paramamosain. The sequence continues at coordinate 4,955,696 of NC_087179.1, forward strand.
ACCCCCCCCCCCAGACATGTGAAGCATACTCCATACATGGACGGATAAGAGTTAGCGGCTGGGGGTGGGGTGAGAAAAATTGGCGGAGACGTCTCAGAACGCCTAACTTCATAGAAGCTGTTTTAGCTAGAGATGAGATGTGAAGTTTCCAGTTCAGATTATAAGTAAAGTACAGACCGAGGATGTTCAGTGTAGAAGAGAAGGGCAGTTGAGTGTCATTGAAGAAGAGGGGATAGTTGTCTGGAAGGTTGTGTCGAGTTGATAGATGGAGGAATTGAGTTTTTGAGGCATTGAACAATACCAAGTTTGCTCTGCCCCAATCAGAAATTTTAGAAATATCAGAAGTCAAGCGTTCTGTGGCTTCCCTGCGTGCAATATTTACCTCCTAAAGGGTTGGACGTCTATGAAAAGACGTGGAAAAGTGCGGTGGTATCATCAGCGTAGGAGTGGATAGGACAAGAAGTTTGGTTTAGAAGATCATTAATGAATAATAAGAAGAGAGTGGGTGATAGGACAGAACCCTGAAGAACACCACTGTTAATAGATTTAGGAGAACAGTGACCGTCTACCACAGCAGCAATAGAACGATCAGAAAGGAAACTTGAGATGAAGCTACAGAGAGAAGAATAGAAACCGTAGGAGGGTAGTTTGGAAATCAAAGCTTTGTGCCAGACTCTATCAAAAGCTTTTGATATGTCCAAGGCAACAGCAAAAGTTTTACCAAAATCTCTAAAAGAGGATGACCAAGACTCAGTAAGGAAAGCCAAAAGATCACCAGTAGAGCGGCCTTGACGGATCCCGTACTGGCGATCAGATAGAAGGTTGTGAAGTGATAGATGTTTAAGAATCTTCCTGTTGAGGATAGATTCAAAAACTTTAGATAGGCAGGAAATTAAAGCAATAAGACGGTAGTTTGAGGGATTAGAACAGTCACCCTTTATAGGAACAGGTTGAATGTAGGCAAACTTCCAGCAAGAAGGAAAGGTAGATGTTGACAGACAGAGCTGAAAGAGTTTGAATAGGCAAGGTGCAAGCACGGAGGCACAGTTTCGGAGAACAATAGGAGGGACCCCATTAGGTCCATAAGCCTTCCGAGGGTTTAGGCCAGCGAGGGCATGGAAAACATCATTGCGAAGAATTTTAATAGGTGGCATGAAGTAGTCAGAGGGTGGAGGAGAGGGAGGAACAAGCCCAGAATCGTTCAAGGTAAAGTTTTTAGCAAAGGTTTGAGCGAAGAGTTCAGCTTTAGAAATAGATGTGGTAGCAGTGGTGCCATTTGGTTGAAATAGAGGAGGGAAAGAAGAAGAAGCAAAGTTATTGGAGATATTTTTGGCTAGATGCCAGAAGTCACGAGGGGAGTTAGATCTTGAAAGATTTTGACATTTTCTGTTAATGAAGGAGTTTTTGGGTAGTTGGAGAACAGACTTGGCATGGTTCCAGGCAGAAATATAAAGTGCATGAGATTCTGGTGATGGAAGGCTTAATTACCTTTTGTGGGCCACCTCTCTATCATGTATAACATAAGAACAAGAACGAGAACCTTCTAAACCTAAACGAGGTTTAGAAGGTTTAGGACGAGAAAAAGAGTGAGGAATGTACGCCTCCATGCTAGACACTATCACCTATGTTATGCGCTCAGCACACAAAAACGGGTCTCTGACACGGAAGCAGTAGTCATTCCAAGGAAAATCAGCAAAATACCTCCTCATAGTTCATTGTTAAACGTGATCAATAAAGCATATATATATATATATATATATATATATATATATATATATATATATATATATATATATATATATATATATATATATATATATATATATATATATATATATATATAAGAGAGAGAGAGAGAGAATCAGGATTCTGTATTCCATGAAACAATGTTTTTGTTTTTTTTTTCCAAATGCCATGATACAATTACAAAACTTTGTTAGTAGAACATTGGAGTATTACAATAATAGCGCATACAATAAAAATGGCAAGATAGTTGATTGAGATTCAAAATTTTAGAAAGATAAAATACAAAAAAGGAAAAGGGCAAATAAAATGATCAGCAAAATATAAATCGGTAAGCAAAATGGTTGATAATATTTTATATCGTAAATTACAAAGTGTAAAATAATAAAATATAGGTTCCAGTAACAAGAGCTTCGTCACACTACATACCTACCTTATATTATGGTCTTCATGACATATAAGCAATATAAATATTTTTGAATTTGCATATTGTACTGAGAAGCATATTGTTGGATGTTAGCAGACTGCATTCAGTGTTTGTATGCATTCAGCAGTGCTGATCGTGTGCCATAATCATGTTATCTCGGGGAACATGCAGATCGTAATTTTTGTTGTTGTTGTTGTTGTGTTTTGCTTTGTTATATACTTTGGGCAATACCAAAGCTAATGTACCAGTCAGGAAATATTTTACTAAGAATTAAAAAAAAAAAAGAACATAACACAAAGATCGAATCTCAGTTTGTCATCAGTCTTCAGCCACTTTATTTCATGGAGGATGATTGCGGCATGGTCATAATTTTAGTCTGCTCCAACAGCGACCTTAGAGACAAAATTCTGCTGCTTTTGAACTTATTTTATGAAAGAAATGTTTGTGGTGCTCCTCCAATATATATATATATATATATATATATATATATATATATATATATATATATATATATATATATATATATATATATATATATATATATATATATATATCAATTAAATAAATGGAGTACCAGTATGTAAATAATGACTCGATTTTTTTTATGGATTCTGAACTCTATACAAAAATAACAAATAAATAAATAAATAAAAATACTAGTTATCTTCTTCATGAGTGCATGTATGTGTACATCGAAGAAAATATATTGATTTAAATACATTCCTAGATTCTTTTTTTTTTTTTCATTTTTACTCACTGAAATGTTACGGTCAACATTAATTACCATGTCCTCTAGTATATTTACCACCAGTTACCTTGCTCCAATAAATATAAACTTAGTTTTCCTTGAAGACAACATTAGACCACTGGTAAGAGTATTTATTTTTATTTATTTATTTATTTATTAATTTATTATTACTATTATTATTACTATTATTATTATTATTATTATTATTATTATTATTATTATTATTATTATTTATTTATTTATTTTATTTATTTATTTATTTATTTATTATTTATGTATGTGTGTGTGTGTGTGTGTGTGTGTGTGTGTGTGTGTGTGTGTGTGTGTGTGTGTGTGGCGTTTTGAGGTTTTGAGATCTATAATTTTTACTTTGGAGAGATTGGAGTACACGATGTGGCCCAGAGAACAATGGATCTAATTCAGAGTTGCGATCGTGAACTGGTGAAGGCGATATCACCGACTTTTATGGAAGAGTCTGTTGCTCTACAGTGTTGTCTCCGCAGCATCTCAGTTTCTGATGCAGTGAGGCGATCATGAATGAGCTTATGAGTGTACTAAAAATCGCGGAGACAACATTTGACGTAGTCATCCATGTTGAAGACAGGACGAGGCGCCCTGTGAAGAAATTCATATGCAAGACGCTTGTCGGTACCGAACAGCACGAAATGTGGAGACTCATTGATAATGGAATGAATTGCTGAGTTTAGAGACCAGGATAGCTGAGGAAGTCATTTGTCCAATGAGTATCCTTGACGGAACGTCAAGGATACGTTTACTAAAGCGCTCAACTTTGCCTTTTGAACTGGGCGAGTGAGAAAATGTTACATTTCTTGATATGAAATTCTTTGAAAATCTCCTGTAAGACCGAGTTAATAAAATTAGCGCCATTGTCAGATAAGATGACACGAGGAGAGTCATAAGGACAATTGATGTTGTCTGATCGCATGACCAATAGAAGTTGCAGTTTTGTCCTTGGGAGCAACGAAAATGGCGAAACGAATGAAACTATCCACGCAAACTAGAAGATACTGATACCGTTCTCTGTAAGTGGAAGTTCAGAGTCCCGTGTCTGAATGTTGATGTGTCTTGAGCTCATCCATGGTTGGTATGGCAGGGATTCTCTGCGATGGCTGAGATAGCGGCAACATTGCGTGAAAGTGCATGTGCTACTGAGTTTGCCTTAACAGTAATGGATGAAAATCTTGAATCGTGAGATGGCAGGGAGCAAACTGACCCACATGTGAAATTGTTGCCCTTGAAGGTCTGTGACAGCATAATGATCAGTGTGGACAGGAATTTCATAGCTTAAAATGAGTCCTCGAAAATGACTAACACCCAGATCACAGCGAGACTTTCACGCTTTGTGACATCATAATTTTGCTCTGCCTTGTTGAGAAATCTACTAGCTAATACGTTATGTTTACCTAGTGAATCCTTTTGCATGAGAACAGCACCAATTCCAAAGCCTGAAACGTGTATACGATGAAATCTTTCTCCAAATTAGGAAAAGCAAGGACTGGTGCTTGATACAAACCAGTTTTGAGGAGATGAAAGACATTCTTTTTCCTCTTTAGACCAGGTGAATGCAACATTTTTCTTGAGCAAATGAGTGAGAGGCCAAGCGATAAGGCTGACATTTTTTTAGGAGCTGGTGATAAAATACAGCAAGACCGATGAATTGCCTGATCAGATCAATATTAATAGGAACAGGGAAATTTTTCACAGCATTTATTTTGTCATTTAGAGTGTGAATACCATCTCTGTCGACTTTATGAATAAGGAATTTGGCTTACTGTGTGAGAAACGAGCATTTGGTGAGTTTGATTTTTAATTCAGCAGCTTGAAAACATGACAGAACGAGAGAGACAGTGTGTGTAAATAATGCTCGTGTAGAGTCTTTCATACAATGATAGCGTCATCAAGGAAGCAGAATGCAATTCTACCGATGAGACCTGAGAGAATGGAATTAATTAATCATTGAAACATTAAAGGCGAGTTACGTAGACCTTGAGCCATGCGTTTGAACATAAATTTGTCAGAGGAGGTACTGAAAGCAGTGTATGGCCGCGAACTTCCCTAGAGTTATATTTGAAAAAATCCAGAGTGCAAATCTAGGGTGGAAAATGCTGCATCTGAATCACCCAGAAACTGAAGTAGATCACCTAACCTCGTGGTCAGGAATGTTAGATGCGTTGACTTTCCTGAAATCAACAACGACACACCAATCGCCTTGTTTCTTAGGAATGAGTAAGGGAGTCTGAGGTGAACAGACAGGTTCCACAACATCCTGAAACAACATGCCTTGAATAACTTCGTCAAGCAGAACCCTACGGTTGTGTGGCACCCTGTACCTGGGGTTGTGAGATGGTTTGGACCCAGGCGTCAGATGGATAGAGTGTATGATGACGTCTGTGTGGCCTAGAGGTTCACCAGGGAGCGAGAAAACATTCCTGAGAGAATTTGGGAGAGCGAGTAATTCTTGTTGAGATTCTGGGAAATCAAGTACAGATATGTGATCATGCGTGATAGGCGGGAGAGAAGTCATGTTATGGATGACAGATGCAGATACATTATTGATAGAGGAAGAAGGTAAATCATCCAAGGTCACATTCTCAGAGTAAGGCAAGGCTCCTCCGAGTAGAACTTGCTTTGAGCTTGGCAGGCGTAGATGTGACATTTTTCAGCCCAATTTTGCAGAATCCATTGTCATCGATTGTGGTAAGAACAGATTCTAACTCAACACCTTTACATGGAGATTGTTGTGCATAACAGAGGGTATCAGTGCCTGATACAGCAGACTTAACTTTAACGTTTGCAACATTATAAAGCACATTCAGATAGCGTTACCGGATCTCCTAGCAAAATATGTTTACAAGGAGTAACACCGTGGTCTGACTGAGAAGATGATTGAGAATGTAGCTATGAGACAGGCAAATTAGATGATGTAACACAAGAACCCTATGTAGGTAATATCTGATCGCTAATAGAAGGAAGAGTTACTACAGATGTTACTACACCAGCAAGAGAGGAAGTATTAGGGGAAAGAACAGTAAGAATTGAGCGGTTTCTTTGATGGTAGGGAAAAGGCTGATATCATACTTGTATATGGTATTGAAGCATCAGCATTAAAAGATATATTTGATACAAAGTGAAAATAATCACATATGTCTGGTTCCTGGGATGATAAAGACAGTGATAAGAGTACTTTCCCCCTGAGATGAGATAATTTCCCTAGATATATCATTGAGATTAACATCAGGAGGTAATGCAATGATGTGCTTCTGAGAAGAGAAATAGTCGCCTAAATACATCTATCTTGATAAGGTTAACCGCAGCACCCATGTCAAAAAAAGCTTTGTATGATGCAGAGTGACACGTAACATCTGTGACAATGCTATTCAATAACCCATCATATCTAATGTTAATTGAAGAAAGTGCTGAGGATGAGGATGGGTGAAGCATACCTTATGTTTTATTCGAATTTTAGGTACATAAGGTGAATATCTGAGGAATGATGATGTTATGATGGATTGGCCAGAGAAGGGCGTGAAGAGTTTTCCGTCAATGTTTGCTGAGCAAACCGCCGTGAGATAGACATGTGGAACAAGAGGCCGTTTGCAGACATGTTGGAGAGAAGCCGAATTGTCTGTTGTTGATGAGACAATGGTAGCCGAAGAAGGAAGTGATCTTGCCAGCAATGATGGTTTGGATTGGCTTGCCGAGGACAGAAAGGAAGGATATTGGCCTGTAGCTTCTTGGTTTAATATCATTCATGATTTGTTTATTTATTTGCTTTATTATTATTATTATTTTATCATCATTATTATGTTCAACGAAAAACAAATAGTATCCATGTTCTCTGCCTCTGCGATGGCCTTAATTTACTCTCTCATCTATGCCTCCTCTATGTCATTATTTCATTCTTGCCCTCCCACTTCACTCGTCTTCTCTCCACTTTTCTGTATACCTTATTCCTCTCCTTCATCGCCTTTTACATAACACCCCCTCCTTCTCTCTCTCTCTCTCTCTCTCTCTCTCTCTCTCTCTCTCTCTCTCTCTCTCTCTCTCTCTCTCTCTCTGCCTGGTCATTCCATATACAATACTGCCACAGTCCCTAACTGAGGTCGATAACAAGAATGTAACATCACAAAGGGCAAGTTTCCGAAGCAATTTCCCGCACGCATTTAACAAATGTTTCCTGGATGGTCACATGTTTTAATTTTCTTCCTCTTCCTATATTTCTACATGAATAACCTGGAACAAAACTGCCAGGTGGATTAAAGCAGCGTCTTCCTGTTTGTCCTCCATGGTGGAAATATATATAGTTCACCAGAAAAAAATAAATAAATAAATAAATAAATAATAATAATAATAATAAAATAACATTGATCGAGGTTATAAAACAAAAATAACATTGATCGAGGTTATAATAAAAACTAAAGCTTCTTGGTTACCGTGTTATGGGGCAGGATGTGGCGGCCGTAGATAAAGAAGGCAGTAGTGGTGTGATGTGGCAGCCGTAGATAAAGAAGGCAGTAGTGGTGTGGCAGAATTACATGTTTTTGGTACCTGTGGAGTCATATTGTTGGTGATGACAGTTGTTTCCTGCTGGTCCTTAAAAAAAAAAAAAATGCATTCCTAATTGTGGCAGAAATGTTTTTGGCAGTGGCAATACACGCAGTGACAGTACAGTAGTAGTAGTAGTAGTAGCATCAGTTATTATTGTTGCTTTTGTTATTGTAGAAGTCGTTATTGTAGGAGTGGTAGTGTTGTGCCCCGCCCCTTGAGACTTAATTTTTAATTTTAGTAACGTTTGTGATATTAATGATCTATTTAATCTTATCTCCAGTTTCTTCTATGAAGATAGGGTCTAGATAGGAATATATATATATATATATATATATATATATATATATATATATATATATATATATATATATATATATGAGAAAACTCGTATTATCACTTAAATTGATTAAACTAATTTAAATAACAATAACACACTAGTAACACACTTGGAAGTTAGTACGTTTCATTCGATCCATGGACTACAATATCCACTTATCTCTCTGACGAGATTATACTCTTCACTGTTACTGTGTGAGGATTACATGGATCAATAATATCTAAATAATACCTAAACTAAAGAATATATGCATATACAAATAAATGAATAATATATATGTCACTTTGGTTAATCAATCCCCTTGCCTCGCTCTAAGCTCTTCTCACAACCATCAAAGTTGTGCACAGCATCTCGGCTCTTCTCTCTTGAATTCTACAAAGGCTTCGTCCTCTTTCCCTTCGTACAACTTTTTATCTTCTTTCTTCTTTCTTGAAACGCCTTTTTTTTTTTCGTACTCCTTATATCTCATACTTCTCTTATTCTCTCCTCTTGTCTTTTTTCTTCTTATAACTTATAGTCTTTTTTCTTTCTATGACTTATAGTCTTCTGTCCTCTTATGAGTTTTCTTGATAGCTTGTTTTCTTGTTAGAGTTGTGTCTTCTGCTGCCGGAGAACCGAGCAAAAAGCTAAAGGAGGGTTATTCTTTCTTCTTATAACTTATAGTCTTCTTTCTTGACAACTTCTTGTTTTCTTGTTAGAGTTGTAAGTTTAAAATACGTGTCCTCTGCTGCCGGATATGGCTTCTTCCCTCATTCCTTGTGTTCTCCGCTGTCTCCTCAGCTATTTTAGGTAACACACCCTCTTAGTTTGTTTGCGAGGAACGCTTCCAAGAGACTCCCCCTTTTAGCAAGCTTCGTCCCCCAGGTTTAACGTCGTTTGGACGTGGTCCCCGATGGGGCGCCTCACGGTAACTAGCTGCCAGGCCTCACGCTTGAGAGTGCGTTCGGCACGTTGGGTCATGTACAGGTTGGTAAGCCCCCAAACATCAGCAGGAGTGCGATGCCGACTGCGATCCACAACCACAACAAAAACATGTGGGGCTGGTCCTCACGTTCAGGCTTGAGAGGCTACAAGTAAGATATCAAATTTTCTAAGAGAAACAGCCGATCACGTCTGTTTCTGTCAAAGGAACTTGATTTAAAGAAACTTTCTAGGCATTCTCGCTCTTCTGGTCTAAGGACAACCTTAAAGTTGAGCAAATGCGATAGTGGGGGTGGTTGTTGAGCTACTGTGTCGTGAGCAAGCAATATCAAAGCTGCACTGTGTGCGCTACAGCTACAGCTATTGTGAGTGTGCCTGTTCCATTTACAACTTTTTTGTAACTTATTAACTTGATTTACTGGGCAATTAAACGTTAGGGAGAGAGGCTTATTGGTAATATAAAAGTCCAATAACCTTGTCCGTTAATAAATTTAGGAGGAGAATACTTTAAAATATATGTGTCACACAAATCTAATGCATTTGCCTTCTTTAAGAACAGGGCAGACTCACAAGTATCAGTAGAGGCATCATATACAGGTCCTAGAGGGGCAAACAAATAAATGATCTTTTTTGCTACATTGGTCAAAATTATCAACTAGAAAGTAACTGTTCCTGTATTCACTAAATGCAATGTACATTGTGAGATGCTGGTTTGTACAAAATAACTAGCTAGAGGCACAGCATACTCGTATGGTAATGAATCTTGAAAATATCAAATACATCAGGGGGGTTTCCTCGAAGGGGTATTGCGAGGTAGAAGCTATGCGAACATGGCAAGGTTGTTGATCTTGAAGTAACTCTAATACGTCTCTATGCAATGCAATATATTCTGGTATAGCTGCGAATAATAGACTAGGGGGCCTCACAGATCCTTCTTTCAATATTCTTAGTAAAACCTCGTCAGATGGAATTATAGAGGTTACTTTTGTTTGTGAAAGAGCTAATAACTATTAGCTATTTCATAACTAATAACTATTTTCAAATTCAGATAATCACTATTGATACCAATCAATGTCAGTTCTAGATTCATCAATGCCTCAAGCACTCGTTGTTCTTCCAGTGCAATTTTTTTTTTCAATCGAACATTCTCTTATGATGCTATGGGACATAGCTGAAGGTAATCATTGCTGAAATGAAGGATCTTACTTCTTTCACAGTCATATTAAGAGTTGAGGAATGTACGCTAAGCATGATACATTCACTTTCAAATAAAGATTCTGCTCGCTGCAATCTTTCATGAATGGTATTACTGACTTGTTCTTGAGGAGCAGTGTCAAATATATAACATTTGGTACGGACCCTAAGAAGTTGAATGAGCCGCGTTTACTTCTTAAGGAAAAAAAATTAAGGTTCTTTAGAATGAGCTGTATAGAAAAAAATTAAGGTTCTTTAGAATGAGCTGTATATCTGAGATATAATAGAATGTGAATCCACAGAGTCATTAAGTGTTATTTTGGACTCTTACTGCATAATTTTGTTTGAAAAATAGCTTTGTTGCGATAACGCAACGATGGGCACAATACAACTTGAGCGTGTTGCGAAATCGCAACTGTGGTCACAACAGTCCTCAGCATTTTTGTTCAGTTTTGTGTATTGTACTGAAAGGTTATTAATGCGATAGCTTGATTATGAAGGGGGGGCATTAAAGAATTTTATCTTGTTTTTGTTTATTGAAAATATCTTTACACTACGAAATTTAACATAGTACATGAATACAAGCAAAATTATATAGGTTTATAAATGTAATATTTTCATTATATAATCCAATTATACCAAGATAATATTGAAAATATCTTAACATTAAGATTAACATTAACATTATTTAATGTAGTACATAAATATAATGAAAATTATACAAAAAGTTTATAATTTTAATATTCTCATCATATAATGCACGTATACCAAGAAAAAAAATGGCCTCCATTACCCAATACTAAACATGTATAAATCATAGGATTCCTTTCCATTCAAAGTTATCAAAAATCTATTCAGATTTTTGTAACAATTAAAGAAAATCCTTTGTCCTTCATGTTCACTTTACTACAATCTAATGAACACTTAACATGCAATGGAACACTGCATTTGTTTGATAGATAGTTTGACTTTTACATTGCCTACATCGGCGTCGATTTTCAGGAATACTCTTTGAAATATGATACCCCTTATTGTCATATCTCTCCTCATCTGCATGTGCATTTTGTGCAGTAAGCATTCTCTGTCTTCCAGGATTACATGGTGGTACTCCGTACTTCTTCAGCTGATGTTGCACAATATTGCGAGTAAAAGTTAGTAAATTTTCTTTATACCCTCCTTCCCGTGCAAATAACCAAGCATTGTTCATACATACATTTAACAAGTATGATAGAATTGAGATGTACCATTTTTTTCCCCGTACTGCAATGCGATGTTTGGCTACGTTCTGGTCTAGCCTATCTACTCCACCCATGTTGGAGTTATACAATCCAATTACTGAAGGCATAGGTATCATCACTCTTTTGCGTTCAGCTACTGATCAACGTTGAACTTGTTTGACAGGTTGCGCACCATAGTGTGTAGATGCCATGGTAACCACACCATTATCGTTCCACATTACTACTTAAATACCTGAATCTTTCTCAAGAAAATGTTCCTCACTTCCTCGTGAGCGTTTCTCAAACTGTTTGGCATTGCTCAGGGGATACTTTTCTGTTTTGTTGCAAAGAACTGTTCCAGTCGCAGAGTGCCCTCTTTCTTTGTCTCCAAGACAAAGAAATTATCAAAGAATAGAAGTGTAGGGCCGGCCACACACGTGCAGTTAAAACTGTCAGTTTGGACTGTTCAGTTATAACTGACAGTTTTAACTGACGTGTGTGGGACCATCAGTCTCAGTTCAACAGAACTGCGCAGTTCGACTGAAGGAAATAGAAAAGTTAAAAGTTTTAACTGTCAACTGTGGCTGTTTGACTGAGAACTGAGCGTGTGTGGGGCTTAACTGCGCAGTCCTCAGTTGACTTTCAGATTGGACGGAAACACCATGTGAGGGAAACACTTTACTTTTGGTAACGTTTCGTACAGAGTACTTCCTCAGAAGTACTCTGTACGAAACGTTACCAAAAGTAAAGTGTTTCCCTCACATGTTGCTTTCTGTCCATTCTGTCTTAACTTATTTGTTTGACTTTCAGATCTCATAGTGTTTCTTTTCTTTCAGTGATCCAAAACAGTAATTATGTCTAGAAAGGAGAATCAAACCATTGCAGACTTTATAGAAATTTATAAAGATGAACCTTGTCTGTGGAAGATTAAATCTGAAGATTATCACGATCGAACTAAGAAAGATGCAGCATATGCCAAATTATGTGTTAAATTGCAAGAAATTGAGCCTGGTGCTACAAAGAAATCAGTGGTTGCAAAAATCAATAGTCTCAGATCCGCCTTCAGAAATAAGAGAAAAAAGTACAAGATTCAAAGAAGTCAGGATCATCTACCGACAGTATTTATAGAACAAATCTTTGGTATTATGGTCTCATGGATTTTCTTCATGATCAAGAAGTTCCAAGAAAATCAACATCGAACTTGGACATTGAAACTAATCAGGTAAGATAAATGTAATTGCGTTAACGGTTCGAGTAGTATTACTATTATATTTATTCTAGTGACTTATTGTGACATTTTTTAAAATTTCCTAGAGTTCTATATCAAGTGAAGAACAATACAATGTATATTGTTCATGAGTATTTCTGAATCTAAATACTTCATATAAACAGAAATTATGTACCATGTGAATTAGGTTGTACTCTACTAAGGATTAAACATGTCAAAACATAAAGTTGTGAATATAGCAGATAGATGCCTAACGGCTTGAACTTTTAATATAATTCCTTGACCAGTTAGCAAGATAAATGAAATAAGTTATGACTGAGTATTCCTTAAAATATGTTTATTTTGCCATGATAATTTACCATCATTCATGAAGTAGTGCATGAACTTATCCCTAATTTCTTTGGCATCATTACTGATATTTCCCCGTCGACGATTTAGAGGGACCATTTTGGAGTCGGAACTATCACAACCTACGGATATGACAGATCCATCAATTCTGTTTTCTTCGTACAGCAAATTAGAAGGAGCATATGTACTTGATTGCTCTTCAATCAAGAAATTATGCAAAGCACAAGCAGCCATTACTACCTTTTCGATATTCTGGGGGTCCAGATTGATTGAACTTTGAAATATTCGGAAGCGTGCTGCAAGTAGACCAAATACATTTTCTACAATATGCCTTGCTCGGCTGATCCGATAATTAAACACTTCCTTTTCCGGTGAATCCAACTGTCCTTGTCTCAATGGTTTCAAAATGTCTACTCTGAGAGGGAAGGCATCATCTGCCACGAAAGCGTAGGGAACATCTGTGAAATTGTCACATACATCATCAGGCGGTGGAATGTGTAGACTGTCATTTTTTAGCTTTTCATAGAAAGTTGTATTCTGCAGTACGCCGCCATCTGATATTCGTCCATTTGTACCGAAGTCTACGAGCAGAAACCTATATTCTGCATCGACTATTGCCAAAAGTACCATGCTGTGCTTGCCCTTATAATTATAATAGTATGATCCAGAATCGGAAGGTGGAACAATATCAATGTGCTTGCCGTCCATGGCGCCTATGCAATGCGGGAACTGCCATCTTTCCTCGAATTTGGTAGCTATGGCTTTCCATTTCTCCTCCGAGTTGGGAAACTGAAACAAATAAGAGATTGAGAGTTGGTTAATATAAACTTTATTGATGGTATGAAAGGTATTGTTTCTACTAACTTTGTTTCCCTACCATCTTAACAACAAACATTTACATAAATTTCACCATTTCAACTGTACCAATATCATTTATTTCAGGATTCTCATGAGCATTCTCATTTGGCGGAAGAGGAAGGTTTGAATGAAGGGAGAAACAATAATGAATCAACAAATGGTACTGTGGAGCAAGTGACAGACATGTCAGAAGTACAAGGAAAGTATGCTACCGGTTCACGCCCTGGTGCCAGTAAGAGGAAGATGCAAAATTATGATCTGACGGCAGAAGTTCTAACAACGATGCGAGACCATTTCAAGAAACCAAACAAAGAAGTACCTGATCGTTATGAATTGTTTGGAAAAACAGTAGCCTGTAGGTTGCGAGGGATGAACAAACATTTGGCATTAATTACTGAAAAGAAAAGAAATGACATACTATTTGATGCAGAAATTGGTCAAGTTCATTCACCATCAGGCAGTTATCCATCATCTACTCAAGTCCATATAATAACGCGTGTACTGCACCATCTCCATCTCCAACATTTGAGCGAAGCGCTTTGACGAATCTTCAACATGGAGCACCTGGTTATTCTATCGCGCATTCGGAGGATTCGGTGGCAACCTTCTTCTCTCAATATAATCCTAATATGTGATGTGTCGACTCATGGCATAATTGCAAATAGCATATAAAATACTTGTAAATGCAATAAAGTTATGAAAGGAAGCCATATTACTTTTGCAATATCTGTATTCACTTAAAGGAATGTGATGTTCTTATTTCCATGGACCAATGTAGTACCTAAATATTTTACTTGTGTGATTACATTGATGTAATTGAGTTACATAGAAGATTAATAGAATTTTTTTTCCATTTCATTCCATTAATTTTGTTTTTGCACACTTATAAGAATGGGATGTTCTTATTTTCATGGACCAATCTAATGCCTAAATATTTTTACTTGTGTGATTACATTGATGTAATTAAATTACATAGAAACATTAATATAACTGTTTTTAAATTTTGTTCCATTAATTTCGTTATTGTACAACGAAAAGTACTTGAACATGAATTGGCAAATCACAGGAAATTTAAGTATTTGTGCAATGTCACTATTTGTTTTTCTAAAATGGTAAATAAATTTATAAAATACATACCTGCATATACATCCGCAAAACCTGGAACAATGTGTCGCACGTTTCAGGGATGATTTTTCCAAGAGCTTGAGGAGATATTCTAGTGGAGAACTTAAGGCACTCATATGATCGTCCTGTCGCTAGAAACCTTAAGGTAGCTGTTAGTCTTTCATGAGGCGATATTGCACTGCGCATTATTGTATCTTTCTTTTTAATGAAAGGAGATACCAGGGAAAGCAATTTTTGGTACACATTTTCACTCATTCGTAGGTAATTTTGAAAATCTTTTGCTTCATCACTTATTTCTCTTAGTAATTGAACATCAGAAGATTTATTTCGCCTTAGCAACCACTTCTTGCACCACTGTTTGCGCTTCTTAGTGTTTTTTTTCCTATTTTCTTGTGCCATTACTAGTAATACCCCGAGCGCTGCTAGATCGTCCTCCTCGGAATCCATGGTTAAACTGAACGATTCAACTGTACGTCTGTGGACTTGTCAGTTGACAGTTAAAACTGTCAGTTATAACTGAACAGTCCAAACTGACAGTTTTAACTGCACGTGTGTGGCCGGCCTAGGAGTTTTAGTTTCTTGTGAGAGCTGGCAACTGCGAGCCAGGCTCAAGGACGCAGCCAGTGGCGGGAGTCAGTCAGACTCGCGCCCACTTAGGCCGCGTTCACACCAAGCGAGTCGCGTCGCGTCAAGTCAAGAGCGTCATTTGATGCGATTCATTTTGACTCATCTCCGTTCACACCGACTGCGTCAGCCCGCGTCAAGTCAGCACTCAGTGACCTGGGTAATTTCATGGAGAATGGATGCATGTTCCCTGGCTGAAGTAGCTGCT
Organism: Scylla paramamosain; assembly: GCF_035594125.1. Classification (NCBI taxonomy): domain Eukaryota; kingdom Metazoa; phylum Arthropoda; class Malacostraca; order Decapoda; family Portunidae; genus Scylla; species Scylla paramamosain. Next base: position 4,971,243 of record NC_087179.1, read on the forward strand.
TTGTTGTGGCTTCGTCGTCGCAGACGTAAGAAGAAACAACGAATATGGATCCATGAACTGAACATCAAGAGGCCAGATTTTGGAAACTTCTCTCATCTATTCCCAGACCTGGTGAACCATCCAGAAAAATTCTACAACTACTTTAGGATGACACATGAAAATTTTAAGAAGCTGGTGGAGTTGACTGGATCTTCCATAAAGAAAATTAACACAAACTACAGGGGTGCAGTTGGAGTTGAAGAAAGAATGACCATTTTTTTAAGGTAAGAAGTATTTTATTGAACATTACAATAATCATTCCATTATTAGGCTTCTGTGTAGGGCAATAGTAAATAAATATAACATAAAGACAGCTCATGTATATGGGAGGGCTTTCTCGAACTAAATTTATCAGGAATTCCACTTCCATCATGCTCCCGCAACGACGGACTCGCTGTGACTGATGTAGAAAATGGGTCCAGCCCTATCTGTGACTCGACGCGACGCGACGCGCCGTGACTTGACGCGACGCGACTCGCTTGGTGTGAACGGTTTTTTCAAATATACATACAAATTAATGTTAAACTCGGGTGGCGATTCATGACGCATGATGACTTGCCTTGACTTGACGCGACGCGACTCGCTTGGTGTGAACGCGGCCTTTTTATTGTACGCCTGCTACCATTAGGCCGCATTCACACCAAACGAGTCGCGTCGCGTCAAGTCAAGAGCGTCATTTGATGCGATTCATTTTGACTCATCTCCGTTCACACCGACTGCGTCAGCCCGCGTCAAGTCAGCACTCAGTGACCTGGGTAATTTCATGGAGAATGGATGCATGTTCCCTGGCTGAAGTAGCTGCTTTGTTGTGGCTTCGTCGTCGCAGACGTAAGAAGAAACAACGAATATGGATCCATGAACTTTCTTTCTTTCTTGTGGGAGATGCAGCTTTTCCTCTCAAGCCTAATCTGATGAGACCATATCCTAGAAAGGACTTGGACTACTCCAAAAGAGTATATAACTATCGGATCAGTAGGGCTAGAAGAACAGTAGAGTGTGCCTTTGGAATGCTAGCTCAGAAATTTGGTGTACTTCATACATTGATGATGACTAGTGTTGAAGTATCTGAATCACTGGTGAAAAGTATTTGTGTACTTCATAATTTCATTCAACATGAAAACAATTTCAACTACTCTCCTCCAAGTGATGATGTTAGTGATACAACACAATACAACTTTCTAAACTCAAACCTGACAGCAACAAGCACGAGGCCTACAAGAGAAGCCATGGCAGTTCGTGATACCTTGAAAGAATACTTTGTTTCCCCAGCTGGAGCTCTTGAGTGGCAACACCGAATGATCTAGTAATGTAAAGTTCATAGCCTAGTGTATAGTTCATAGTGAATAAAACTGTAGTCTTACCTGTACTCTTCATTGCAGCAGCAACCTCCTTCCACAGGGCAGCTATGACATCCCGATCCCGGTGGTTGCGGTCACTAGGATCATATATGGGAGGGCGTTCTCGAACTAAATTTATCAGGAATTCCACTTCCATCATGCTCCCGCAACGACGGACTCGCTGTGACTTATGTAGAAAATGGGTCCAGCCCTATCTGTGACTCGACGCGACGCGACGCGCCGTGACTTGACGCGACGCGACTCGCTTGGTGTGAACGGTTTTTTCAAATATACATACAAATTAATGTTAAACTCGGGTGGCGATTCATGACGCATGATGACTTGCCTTGACTTGACTTGACGCGACTCGCTTGGTGTGAACGCGGCCTTAGTTACAGTCACGTCCAGCCACTCTGTGTTTCTTTTCTACTCAACATGGCGCAGTGATAGCAGTCTTCCTACGTCCACGATGGCCACTCCAAGACGCCCACGGTTTCCTGCCGTTTCTGGAAGGAGAGAAGGAGCAGGCTTCCTAGCACAGGCTCAGACGTTCATGCTATCCCAGCAGGGAGCCATTGAAGCCTTGCGACGAGACGTTGCAGCAATGGGGACGCCAAGACGCAAGGTCTTCAGTACAGCTCGGCTGGACAAGTGCGACCTGGACATGTCTGCAGCAGACTTCAGGACATGGCGTCGATCCTCAGAAGACTGGATCGAACTCAACGCTGTCGGTGATGGAGACGCCGCACGTTACATTCGGCTTCTGTGTGCCCCTGAGCTACAGAAAGCGCTCGACGCCAGGTACCCCAAGGCTCGGTGGGACGCCACTTCCGCTGCTGAGGCCCTGGAAAGCGTCGGCAAGTTAGTACTACGTACGGCGAACCAGGCAGTGCAGTGGTCAAATTTTTTTGGTGTCAAGCAGGCCGTGGGAGAATCAGTGAGTGACTACTTCACTAAGTGCTCCCAGATGGTGCTTGACTGTGCTTTTCAGTGCCCGGACTGTGACAAGGATTTGAGGGATTACATGCTAGTGCGAAAGCTCATCGCTGGGCTGCGTGACCCGGCCCTACGACGCGAGGTCTTTCAGTGCCATGTACTCGTACAGTTTAGGGACGTCGACAGTCTCCGGTCATATTGTGTGGCGTTCGAGGCGGCTCAGAGAGACGCTCACGGTTTCCCGCCAAACCGCCACCCCGGGGCTGCTGCTAGTGACGCCTTGAGCGGCGCCACGAGTGATGATGACGTCATCGCCGCGGCTGGCCCCAGAAAAGCCCGCCATCGCCCGTGTGGTTACTGCGGCGAGCGGCACCAGCCTGGCAAGGCTTCCTGCCCAGCAGCTAATGCCACGTGCCATGCTTGTGGAAAGCTGGGCCACTTCCAAGCAGTGTGCAAAGGGGAAAGAAAGCCTGCAAGGAAGGGCGCAGTGGCCAGTGCGGTGGTGGCAACCGCCAAAGTGACGCGCCAGCCACAGCTTCAGATCCTCGTCTCCAGACCGGAGGGCGGCCCACAGCATCCCACCACAGCCATCGCGGATACAGGTGCGCAGGTGTGTGTGGCTGGCCCCACGCTATTGAGGATTCTGGGCCTCTCACCCAGGCAGCTGCAGGAGCGCGCCGGCTTGCGCGACCTCGCCGGAGTTATCCTGCCCACTTTGGGAGCCACGACATGCCACTTCAGCATCCCTGGCCGCTCTACCCAGCGGGAAGTGTACTTCGTGAAGTCGGTGGATAAGATCTACTTGTCCCTCGACGCCTGCAAGGATCTGGGTCTGGTACACGCGGACTTCCCGCAGCCTCCAGTCAGGGAGGTGGCGAGCGTGAGCGGCAGCGGCCCCACCCCGCCATCCAGACCAGCCGCCGCGCCACCCAGACCAAACACCATGCCGCTTCCGCCTCTGGAGGAGAACGTGCCAATGCTACAGGAGTGGCTTCTCGGGCATTTCTCGACATCCACCTTCGACACCGACCAGTATCCCCTGCCAATCATGGCGGGACCTCCTCATCACATCCACCTGTCCCCCGACGCAACCCCCTATGCCTGCCACACCCCAGCCTCCGTCCCGAAGCACTGGGAGGCGGAGGTCAAACGGCAGCTAGATGAGGACGTTCGGAAAGGCGTCATCCGTCCTGTCCCTGCGGGAGAGGCCACAGAGTGGTGTGCCAGGATGGTGGTGGTCGCGAAAAAGTCTGGCAAGCCACGCCGCACGGTAGACTTCCAGAAGCTCAACGCGTGCTGCCAACGGGAGACCCACCACACTCCTGCACCATTCGATATGGCCTCTGGGATCCCGGCCCACACCTACAAAACTGTGGCAGACGCACACTGGGGGTTCCACCAGGTGGAGCTGGACGAGGAGAGCAGACGCCCCACTACCTTCATTACACCATGGGGCAGGTACCAATACTGCAGGACACCCATGGGGCACTGTGCGGCGGGGGACGCCTACACCAAAAGGTTCGACGACGCCATCATCGACCTGCCACGGAAGCACAAGTGTGTCGACGACACGCTCCTTTATGACACAGGCATGGAGGAAGCTTTCTGGCATGTCTACGATTTTTTGGAGGTGTGTGCCAAGGCCGGAGTGACACTGAAACCGGAGAAGTTTCGCTTCTGCCAGAGGGAGGTCGACTTCGTTGGCTACCACTTGGCCTGGGACACATACAAGCCGACTGAAGAGCGCCTCACCGCCGTCAGGGACTTCACAATGCCAGACAAGCCATCCATCACCGACGTGCGCTCATGGTTTGGTTTCGTGAACCAGCTGGCGCCCTTCCTGGCCACGGCCCCACTCATGTCGCCTTTCAGGGCCGTGCTGAAGAAGCTAGCAGGCAAGAGCGTCTACTGGGACGAGTGCCTCCTCAAGACATTCACGCAAGTAAAGGAGGTCATCTGTCAGCTAGCCAAGCAGGGGCTGGCATATTACGACAAGACCCGGCCCACTATCGCCATCACGGACTGGTGCAAGGATGGCATCGGGTTCGTGGTGATGCAACAATACTGCTCCTGCTCGCCAGCCAATGCCCCCCTCTGCTGCAAGGGAGGGTGGCGCCTGGCGTTATGTGGCAGTCGGCACCTCACCCAGGCCGAGGCAGGATACGCGCCAGTGGAGGGAGAGGCCTTGGCGGTGGCATGGTGCCTGCGTAAGGCCCGGCTTTTCCTCCTGGGGTGCCCCAACCTCGTCATCGCCACGGACCACCGTCCCCTGGTTAAGTTATTTGGTGACAAGGCCCTAAAGGACATCGCCAACCCCCGGCTCTTCAGGCTAAAAGAACGGACTCTGCAGTATAAATTCACCATGCGCTTCCTGCCAGGGAAGCACAACGCAGCAGCCGACTTCCTATCCAGGTATCCCGCAGCCAAGGCTGCCCCGGACGAGGTGGATGAGGATCAAGACGTCGCTATCGCCGCAGCTATGTCCGCAGCTGCGGTAGCCGCCCTTGACTTGAGTGGGTGCACCACCATCGATGAAGAAATGGTGTTGCAAGTGGCGCTTGAGGACCCCACATACCAGTCGCTGGTTTCAAGAGTGTGCAGCGGCGACTGGCGGCCCCACAAGTCACAGGAGCTCGCCTGCTTACGCCCCTTTTACAGCGTACGGGACAGACTGGCAGTGTCCCGTGGCCTAGTCACCTATACCTACGACCAGGGATGTGTGCGACTCGTCATCCCTGAGGCTCTACGTCAACGAGTAGCCTCCAGTCTTCACGCCAGCCATCAGGGGCTCGACTCCATGCTGAGGAGGGCCAGGCAAACAGTATATTGGCCTGGGATAGAGGGTGATCTGCAGCATCATCGGGCCATGTGCAACACCTGTAACGCCAACGCGCCTTCACAACCGCCCGAGCCCCTCACTAACCGCTAACAATGGGTGTATATCCACGTTGTCCTTTTCTTTCTCTTGTAGAGTGTTCTGTACGCAGAGTATGCGATGAGAACATCACTCATTTCCTCACTCATTTCCATAACGACACTTCTTACTTCCTCAACTGCTGTCACTGCACTGCAAGCTGAAGTGGAACACGACGTCCCGTGTGAAGGTAGATGCTAAAGTGTGAAGGCAGCCTTACTGTACGCCTGCTACCATTACAGTCACGTCCAGCCACTCTGTGTTTCTTTTCTACTCAACAAGAAGTAATTTTCTTCTAGGGTACTGAGACTCAAGTCTATCAAGCATGTTTAGAACTACTTCTCCACCTAGACCATAAGTAGCTGTCACTCTTCGTTCGATGTTTTCCTTGATACAAGTCAATGAAGTAAGAATATCCTAATGGAGAAGCTGCCATCCATGTTTTATACCCCCAGCGAATATGTTTGCCACGGATAAATTTAGTTGGATGGCCTCCATAGTACGGGACCATCGATTCATCGATAGATATTGAAGCTGGACCAAAGAATTCACCATGCTTCAGAAAACGTTAATTTAGAATGTCTAGAATAGGAAGCACCTTGGCAAACTTGTCCTCTTTATCAAGATTAGTGTTATCAGCTGTATGTAAATGTTTTCATTATTTCATCAAAACGGTTTCTCCGCATTGAATTTGCTATTAGCTCATTTCGAACATCAGGTTCCATTGACCAGTAAAGACGGCAGCATGGCAAAGTGTTGTAGGCAGAGAGCAACAAAATGCTAATGAACACTTTCATCTCATTCCATGAAAACTGAAATGTGTGGTTTCCATATTGCACTGCATGCATCACAATATCTTTGGTCAGTCTCTCTATTGCAAGAGTGTCTAGGAACAGCTCAAATATTTCATATGGTTGACGAGGTAGATCAGCTGCTGAAGGCCTGCAAGAGTAACTTGTATGTTTTTCCATGCAAGGGGTATCATCCACATGCCACTGTCTGATCTTGAGGTACTTTCTCCCAGATTTCCCAGATTTCTTCGAAATCGACTTTGAAGAACTAGGCTGTGGAGGATTTTCCTTTTGTACATCAACGTAGCGTAGAGTTTGATCTTGGGTATAATGTGATTCATTTCTTCGGTATTCACCTTCACTTAAAAGCTGGGATCCAGGAAGATTTCTAATCTCAACATGATCCTCATCACCAGAATCTTCTTCCGTCTCGTTCCCATCAACTGGAGGTTGTATGTAGACTGTTATTAGGTTTTCTGATTCTTTCATCTCTTCATCTTCTCCACTGGAACCGTCCCCGATACAACTTTCTATTTCTTCTAAAATTTCTTGCAACCTCAAAGGTCTATAGGAAAATGAAAGAAAAAAAGAGTTAGTACAAGTGGGACAAAAAAAAAAACTTAACCAATTCTAAATGATAAGCTATAAACTCAAATTATAAATACAATAGGCTTCGTAAAACCTTCATTGCAAAGAACGATTTTACTTTTTCTTTTATGCATACAACTCATAATTATATCGTGTTGTCTCCAATGATGTAACCCACCGATGCGATAACACAACATCAACAAGGGACAGACTGCCCATGGTTGCATTTTCGCATCAGTAAAAAAATGAAAATTTTACGGATTCATACAACGTACAAAAAATCACCAAAGTTATAAATAATAAAAGTAATGGGTACTAGAATCCATCGTCTTATGATTTACCATTGAAGGGAGCTTAACCTAAACAAAACACACGATACTTCTTTTTTGTGAGAAGACATCGTGGGTCAGATTTTAATGACACTTCTTGGAATTCTTGAAACTAAGCTGCTCTCTCTGCAGAAGAAAAAGAAAATGGAACCAGTAGCTACGAGTGTCGGCTACACACTGGCGAGCTCAAATTCCCTCATTCTTTCCTTGGAATGCAAGTGAAAACTTATATAGGTATGTCTTGCAGAAAACGCAGCCATGGGCTTATATGGGTTAAGTATTTTAGAGACTGTTCATATCAACGAACAATTTCAGAAATTTTTCGTCAAGATTTTGTACTGAGTTTTTAATGATGAAACTATAGTGTAGGATGCATTCATATAAGTAATATTTCATTACAGATCATCAGTGATATATTTCTTGGTTTTATTAATGGATGTTGGATATCTATAGGATTTAGCTTTTAAGGAATTATATATTGCTGGCCGGTAAGGTGCACTCTGAAGGCAGTGGTTAAGCGTAAATCCATTCTGACTGAGGATTCTTGGGCAAGATCTGTTGCCACCGCTTTGACGGTGGCAACACATCTGTGGACAAACGCTATGCCTTAGTTTATTCTGTACGCTTTCTTTGTCTATATTTAATTGGAGATGCCATTACATTTGGGAGTTCTGAAGCTGTACTTGGAGACCTAAGATTATATCTACTTTCTTGTTCATCTTCTGTCTCTCTGTGTGTTGTCATGCTAGTCTCATATACTTCATCTGTAGTTGATGTTTCATATGTAGAGTTGCCTTCTTCAATGTCTGGATTAATCTATTGTATAAAGTTTTCTTCTATCAAATTTACTCATGTACCTGTATCAAGCATTGTAACTACATCCATAAATTTGTTATGTTTTAATCTCCTAATCATATGGTTACAATGCCACATTCTCCTAGTTCTGGTTCTTCATAGCTAGTCATAAGCGCAGATCTTACTTTATATCTTACTTTCTTTCATAACACATCCAATGATGACCTTGCTTTCGTTTTCTTTTCCTACACGGGCGTTTTGTTCCAACCACTTCTGATTTCCTTGACTCCTCGGAGTTTATTTATTTATTTATTTACTTATTCATTTTTTGTTCTGAAAATCTTCATTGGATCTTTTTGGCGCTTACATGCACTGGAAAAGTTTATGGTTATAATGTCCACGGTTACCACATGCTTTGCAACATTCATCTGCTCTGTGGTTTTGTTATGTTATTGGGCAAATTTACCCTGAAAAGGGACACGTTTTCATATTGTCCCCCGTGTTCGGTTTTCCTTCTAAACGTATATTTATTCTTAATTATAAGTTAGTATAAGGCTTATTTTATATCATGTAGTATTATTCTCTTCATAACTTAAATTCATTATATGTATGTATATGTACGGGAAAAGGTGTATTTGAGATGGAATGTGTTAAAGTGAGAGGCGATATGTGTCTGGCTTTCCTATTCAGTCAGCAAATTCTTCAGACTGCCTAGAGGCCCTGAGGGGAGCGAAAGGGCGGAGTTCTCAAGGGAAAAGTTTGGGTGGTGGTGTGGTGATTGAGCGGGTGTGTGGAGGTATTAGTGATGTGGAGGTATAACGCTGATATCCAGGATCAGATTGGTAAGTCTTTTGTGGCACCAAGACCTCTTGACATCTGAAATTCGGTTGGCGAGTCGTGTCGGTGACGTAACGCTGAAGGGTAGCGTCGGGTAGAGAGGCAGCCATTTTGTGGTTGGGATTGTGGTGGTGATGTGTTGTTATTGGTGTCTTCGGGGTTGGTGTTATGGTGTTATAGGCGATCTATGGTGATGATGGTGATGTCTTGTGAGGTTTGAGGAGGTAAGATGTGGGAATTGTTATTTAGTGACGCAGTGACGGTGTCTAGGGAAGTTTCTGAAGTTGGGGAAAATATTTTAGCGGCCTCTGAAAGAGTAAACGGGTTTTAGTACTCTGTGAAGAAACGAGGATGTTATATATTGTTGTGTATAACCTTTGAGCGACAAAGGAAGCGATATAAGAGCCTAAGAAAAATGGGGGAATCTATTATTAGTGAGTGTGGGAATTATCCTGTGTTGGTCTAGGGTAGAAATTTGTTCCCTAATTTCCTTTAATGTGTACTACTTCAAGTTATTTTGTAAGTTAACATTATTATTAATATATCCTCTTATCATATAAAATAATTGTTTTCTACTCCAACATTGATATGATGTTAAGTGATTTCTGGCATGCTGTTCCAAGGTTAGGGTTTCATTAGAGGGTTTGACAGCTGACAATTTCGGATAGGTCGGGTAGGTATTCGAGGCCTTTAGAAATCCAGACGTTTAAAACTATCTTTCTGGGATCAGTGTAACGTCCACTTTCTTGGAAAGGTAACCGGGATCGTGATAGTTTCCTAATCCACCATTAGCACAAGACATTGCTGGCCAGGTTCTACAGTGTTTAGCGATATGTCAAGCTTGTTGCATATAAAACGACGCGGTTAGTAGTTAGGACGGTTTATCATGTTAGGCTTATATTTCTTCAGCATGGTGCTTTGCTACCTGTCTGGAGTCGTCCGTACTGCAGCACTGTTTATGGTAGTATTAATGGTTCGCCTGACTTCCCTTTCTACATCCTCATAGCATAACTTAATTGGGGATTTTTCTGTATTAACTTTACTGTTACTTTCATCAGTTCAGTAGAACTTTGTTTTATGTTATCAGGAATGAAAGAAATTAACACAGGAGAGGACCTTGAGGAAGTTTCTTACGACGACCTCATGAAAGATGTCATCATGTTTGGGTTGTTCTTTCTTTAGTGCTTTTCACAAAGTATACCAGGCGCACATAAAACTCGGGCAGAGTTTCCCCAGGTTTCTTTTATGCCTCACTTAGGAGTTTTATAAAGAATTCATAGTCGTTTTTGTTAGGAAATGTACATAAAAAAAAAAATGCTTTAATAGCCTGCCAATCATAGCCATGAGTCCCGATAGATGAGAGTAAGTAATCATGAGCGTGACATAGAGAGAAATATGCTAACTGAATGCGATATGGATCAGTCCAATTTTGTGTGGTGCGAGTCATTGTCTTGTACACACTGACGCGCGCTCCTAGTGCAAGTTTTATCAAGGTATCTTGGGTGTTTTTCTGTGCCTCCACAAAAGTAATGCAGTCCTGTGATTCTATTGTAGTTACTCTTGTGTTCTTATATATCAGGTCCGCCAGATCTGATGTATGTATCGCATTTGTGGGGTAAGCATTAGTGCTACTGATCCTGCCAGTAGGGCCAATAGGGTTTGCTGAAAAAAAAAAAAAACTGCTGTTACCGGGTGCGAGGGACCGTCTGTGTCTGAATCGTACTGAGACAGTGTCCCACCACCAATCAACTGATATGCTCGAACTAAAAGGAATGCGCGATACGTCTGAAGGGCAATGGAGCCTTTGCATTCAAAGAGGGCAAGGTATGGATTTGAAGCACTAACGGAACAGGTAATAGAGTTCACACCTATACATATATCCCACTTTTGCCACTACTGTTATATGTCTTGTCTCTTGGGAGTTAATTCTTACCTTGAGTAACGCTTGTTATCTTAATGATCTCTTTAATTTTATCTTCAGTCTCCTCTATGAGGATAGGTTCTAGGTGAGAATATATATATATAGATAAAAAACTTGTATTACCACTTAAATTAATTAAACTTTAACTTAAATCCTGACTTTCAACAATAGCAGGCTTGGAGTAAGTACGAGTACGTTTCACACTGTCCACGGACCACACCATCCAGTTATCTCTGACGAGATTATACTCTTCAGTGTTACTGTGTAAGGCTTACATATGGATCAATGATGCCTAAACTAAAGAATAAATGCATACACAAATAAATGAATAATATATATAAGTCACTTTAGTTGACCAACCCACTTGTCCCGCTCTAAGCTCTACTCGTGACCAAGAGAGTTGTGAACAACATCTCGGTTCGTCTTCTCTCTTGAATTCTTGAAAAGCTTTGTCCTCTTCCTCTTTTTACAACTTCTTTCTTAAAGCTTTTTTTTTTTTTTTTAGTATTCCTTCTTATATCTTCTTATATCTATTTTTTTTATTCTCTCCTTGTCTTCTTTCATATAACTTATAGTATTTTTTTTCTTATGATTTATAATCTTCTTTCTTCTTATGACTTATAGTTTTCTTTCTTGATAACTTTTTGTTTTCTTGTTAGAGTTGTAAGTTTGCGTAGACGGGAAATGTGTCTTCTGCTGCCGGAGAACTGAGCGAACAGCTAAAGGAGGAAGGCCAATCTTCTTTCTTCTCATGAATTATAGTCTTCTTTCTTGATAACTTCTTGTTTTCTTGTTAGAGTTGTAAGTTAGCGTAGACGGGAGATGTGTCTTCCGCTGCCGGAGAAGGCTTCCCTCATTCTCTGTGTTCTCCGCTGTCTCCTCAGCTATCTTAGGCAACACGGCCGCTTGGTTTGCCTGCGTGGAGCGCTTCCAGCAGTAGTAGTTGTAGCAGCATTTGTTGTTTCTGTCATTATAGTTATAGTTGTTGATGATGTTGTTCCTGTTTTTTTTTTTTTTTCTGTTATTATTGCAACAGTATGAGGATGAAATATTGCGGTGGTGATGTTTGCGTTTGTGGACAGAATATTGGTGATGGTAGAGGTCCATATGCAATCGGAGGTGGAGTAGTGATAATGGTGGTGGTGAGAATGGAATAGTGAGGCTGTTGATGAAATGCAGTGTTGAAGTGGGTGACCGTATTGCGAAGATTCTGTCAAACAAGTTTTCTTAGTTTCTCATCTTGTCACTAGTGTGACAACCACTGTAGAGTCTTCCGTTGTTGTTTTAGTGTTTGGGAGATGCCATGAATACTGCACTGAAACTTGTGTCTGACTAATATTATCTTGTGTTAAGGAGGGGAAATAAATGTACTGTGGCCCGATTGATAAGAGGTATTTCGTGAAGGTCCGGAGAAGATAAAAATAAAATAAATAAATAAAATAATAATAATAATAATAATAATAAATAAATAAATAAGTAAATAAATGAAAATAATAATAATAATAATAATAATAATAATAATAATAATAATAATAATAATAATAATTAATAATAAAGAATAAATCACATCAGCAATAAGGACGTGATTTAAAACTTACTACACCAGACTGTATAACGTCTATCACACGAATCATGATGCCTAATCAATTCTCAAGACTTAGCCTGATTTTATTTTATACATGCCACCAGTCAGAATTTTACAAAATATCTGAAATTCAATATTTATAGTCGTATCCCTTAGTCTTTTTTTTTCTAGATTGATCGTTAGGAATTTCTTCCTTTCTTTATTATTATTATTAGTATTATTATTATTATTATTATTATTATTATTATTATTATTATTACTATTATTATTTATTTGTTTATTTTATTTGTTTATTCCATATACTCTTAAATTTGATCGCATATATTTTATTTGTTTGTTCCATATACTCTTAAACTTGATCGCATATGCTGTTGATGAAGGAAGATGCAGTAAACACACTTCCAGGGAGAAGTGATCTCATTCCCTAATACTCCCTGTGTTCCCTCTTCCCATTTACCTTCATGTGCCAGTAACGCATGATAGATATGCTATTAGAATTACACTTCACAAACTGCAAATATTCGCACACTTGCAGCCAGAATAGTAATAATTACCACCACCACCACTACTACTACTACTACTACTACTACTACTACTACTACTACTACTACTACTACCGTAAATGTTAGAGAGGAACCAGAAGTGGTATTTTTTGCGTATACGTTGGGGGATGAAGACAGAGGTGGAGACGCATCTTAAAGATGCGGCAACACACAGCGAAAACAATAAAGCAGCGGGAGTTGTTCGCCATTGAAATGCGAGTCGGCTTCATTAGGGTGAGGCGAGTCACAGGGGAGTGCCGGGGCCCTGTGTTTACAGCGCAAAGAAAAACCCTGCCGTCCCTGGAGACTCCTCGGGTGCTGGGTGGGCGTAAGGGAGGAGAAACACAATTATAATTTGGGACTGGCATGGAAAACATGGATGTTAAAGCAGCGAAAGGACATCGTTGTGTTCTCTCATCTTCTCTACTTCCACAGGCGTATACGTAGCATTGCCGCTGCTTCCCAGGACAAAGGGATGGTTCTTATTGAGATTCTGTAATGCACGTAGTCCCTTGTTTAAGTTTTCAGCCATCTGTCATGTCTCTTATAACATACTGCCTACTGTCGTGTTTCGGCGCCACGCAAATTTCAAATCTACAGAAATAAATCTGCCGTGTTGCCTTATACTGTCTTTTTCCTTGCCTGAATCAAGCGGAAGACTTGTCAGCGTGTAGCCTATTTCCATACAGCGACCTTTAGAGTGATAATATAAGGGAAAGGAGACCTGGAAGAGAGAGAGAGAGAGAGAGAGAGAGAGAGAGAGAGAGAGAGAGAGAGAGACGACGACGGAAGGATATGAGAACAAGGGGGTATTTATTTATTTATTTATTTATTTATTTATTTATTTATTTATTTATTTGTTTGTTTTGTTTTTACTGTCACTAACGCTCACATGTTGGGGGTATTCCATTGACACGCACCGTTACTTCAGGTGGGTCGGTGATACAACCTTTCTGCGCTTTGATTGCAATATCATAAAATAATGAGGCTTACTACATGGAAGACAAACACTTGGACAAAAAACATGAACAGGCAAACTGCCAGACATAAACAAATAGAGAAGGTCGGTATTGAAAAAAATAATAAATAATAATAATAAATAATAATAAAGAAATAGGTAAAATAAAAGCTAATGTCACCTTTAATCGTTTCATCCTCTTATTCAGTGGTTCCAAACAATCTTGGAAGCAGAGCCGCTGATATCTAGGTGAAGGCTCTGCTGATATCTAGGTGAAGTTACAGATGTAATTGCACATAAATTTCTTCATATAAAGAGTTGCCATCTGTCAAGTTGTATATATATATATATATATATATATATATATATATATATATATATATATATATATATATATATATATATATATATATATTCTTGTATTTTCCCTTTATCGTTACCATAACTTTGTCATTCCTTAACAGTTGAAAAGCTCTTTTATTCTTACCTTTATGATCAACTCACATACGTCGTCCTCTTGTATTCCCGACATTTCCGATACACTCACTTGGTCTCCTCATTCAATCCTTTATCCATAATGGAGTCCGTATGTAGCAGTGTTATTTCATTTAGAGAGTTTTTATTTATTTATTTATTTGTTTTTATTTACTCCTCTCTTCTCTCCAAACCGTCACCTTCCACTGGTGGAATGAAAGACAGATTGATCCCCGTCATTATTTAGAGCCGCCTCACCGTGACGAAATGTGAAGCGTGATGACAGGCAGGAGTGGCGGAGAGGCGCTAGCCCAACAAGGAATTATGGCAATAATGTTGCTGCTGCCTAACAAAACAAGAGAGAGAGATAGAGAGAGAGAGAGAGAGAGAGAGAGAGAGAGAGAGAGAGAGAGAGAGAGAGAGAGAGAGAGAGAGAGAGAATCATTAGGGAAAAGTAATTTAGAACATAATTTGAGGAGAGTAAATTAACACATAATTTGAGGTCTGCTCAACTGAGAAACTACATCAATAACGTTGTGCAAAGAGAATATGTCATCATTTTTTTCTCAAAGACTAACACATTAACACGAAAGAAAAGGATATACACGAAATTTTAATTATTCTTAGTATGAAATATATACGTCATTTTTCATAACTGTATTTGTGAAAATAACACACTGAGTACCAAAATTCTCTCTCTCTCTCTCTCTCTCTCTCTCTCTCTCTCTCTCTCTCTCTCTCTCTCTCTCTCTCTCTCTCTCTCTCTCTCTATATATATATATTTTTTTTTTCATGAAAACAACATTTTGTCATGTGTGTGTATACATATATATATATATATATATATATATATATATATATATATATATATATATATATATATATATATATATATATATGACAAAGTGTTGTTTTCATGAAAATTTTTCACAAATAGAAAGTTCTAAAGAGAGAGGAGCATCAGATGTAGACCTAATTTTCCTGAAACTATATTGAACAGACGACAAGTAATTCCTTCACTCTAAGTACTATATAAGTTTCCACTAGAGCGATGAGCCATGTGAAGGGTGGTGGAATAAATCTAAGGTGTTTGCGGTTTGGCGGAGTGTTTGGCTGGTGGATGGTCAGGACGACCATCCACCATAATATATATATATATATATATATATATATATATATATATATATATATATATATATATATATATATATATATATATATATATCAAGGGGACTTCACACACACTTCCAGTCCTTAGGGATAATATCTGTATTCGTCCCCCTTTCTTTACTTCTCAAGGGAATTTCACACCCACTTCCAGCTCTTAGCTTAGATAAATACAGCCTGCATGTAGCGAGCTTAGATCAGATCGAGTTCAGTACCAGTCCAGACAAAGTCAGCCAGTCATCCAGTCACCAGCAGTCAGTCTTGGTCTCTCACTCAGTTCCGCTCCATCACAGTCAGCCGTGAGAGACGCTGCTCAGTTATAAACCATATCGCTTCAGAGAGACAGAGAGAGAGAGAGAGAAAGTACAATCTCACGTTACAACCGTCTCGAATCCAGTGTGTACAAATCAGTCATATATTAAATCAAGAACTCTCATCACCATGTCTTTTATTTGCACACATATCAAAATATCAAACGACTTCCCACAACTTCCAAGCTACCAGAATCATTGCCTCACTCTGGTTCTCCACGCAACCAACACTCCAAGCATCTTTATAGATGGGGCAAGTAACAAGCATCATCAATCAACTCCAGAACAATAGACATGACTAATTAATCATCAGAAACACTGGTAGGTAACAAAATTTCCAAGAATAAGTGGTGACAAACATTTTTGATACAAGTAGTGGCCAAGCGGTGTTGTGCGATCGAAGACACATCAAGACTCATAAGTACATACCGAGACGAGAATATCACGCCCTATCCAGGCAAGTGCGAACGCTGACACGTTACGTGCTCTCTCTCTCTCTCTCTCTCTCTCTCTCTCTCTCTCTCTCTCTCTCTCTCTCTCTCTCCTGGCCGCACCCTGCCGCCGTCGCTGGTTGTCGTTCCTGCCTTCCTACCGAGAAGTGGGTGTCCCTTGGCTTCACCCTCGAGCCATCCCACTTGACTCGTCCCTGTGGCCTCAACCAGCTCCACGCCACGCCCTGCCGCCGGAACTCATCGCCGCCACCAACGTGCTCACGTACTTGGCTCATTCCCCGAGCCACCCCCAGCCACCACCATAACATAACATAGCAAAGAGAGAAAAGATGGGGAGGGGGAAGTGGGGATAGTGGGAAGAATAGGGGGGTGATAAGAAGGGAATTGTAGTAGGAGAAATAGTCACTGGGGCTTAACCCAGGCGCAATTTGAATTAGGAAGGACATCTTTTTTTTTTTTTTTTTTTACGTGTTATATTCATGCTAAGATGGCAAGGGAGACAAGGTCCTTATCGGGGAAAGCAGGAGAGTCCGCCACCAACCGAGCAAGCCAAGCCCAACACAGCCACAGCCACGGACGCCGCCCACGCACCCAAAACCCCAGGCCAAACCACGCACAAGTTAGGGGCCAGACTATCCAGAGCCTGCACCATCAGGATGTGAAAGAGGAATGAAGGACAGTCAGAGTAAAAAGGGTTTTTTTGTGCTTTTTATTGGTTCAAAGAAGGACAGAGGAAAAGTACATCCGTATAGCGGAGGGACCTACAGTTTTACGTGGGTTCCGAACCACGGATATTAGTAGAGTGATTTGGTGATGGCTGGGATATTTAATGTATGATGTAATGTGGTGAGTGAAAAAGCGGTGTCGGTCCTTTCTGCTCGTGTCCTGTGACTCGTCCTGCAAAAAGGCCAACCTGCTAAAGAAAAGAGAAATATAAAAAATGTCGTGGTGTTATGTGCATGGGGAGGGTGAGGATGGTTTGTGATAATGATTGACGTGATGGTAGGATGTGCAATGACAGAGGCTCGAAAAGGCTCCCTCACCGCAACGAGGGGTCAAATCTAATACCATCTGCTTGCACGGTAAGTCGCCGGTGGCGGGGGGTGAATGGGGATTCCTGCATGGATGCTTCCAGGGCCCCGCCCCACCATCTCTTGACTACCTTCCTGCCCAGCCCTTGCCGCACCCAACTACCTCTGTGTGGGGGTGAAGTGGCTTCCACTCCACCACCCTCTCCACCAGTGCTCAAGGCCATCCCAACGTCCCCGCGTAGCTGTCATCACTTTCACTGCCGGACCCGTCCATGATTATCTCCTAACGTCTGCCCAGCTGTGCTCCTCCAGTCATCCGCTGTCACTTCCTTGCCAACACTTATGTATCAATCTGATCCAGATTATTCTTGCTTTTCACTCTTCCTTCTTCTGTTATTAAGTGGTGCCTATTGTCTCTATCTACCTGTCTCTGTCTGCCTGTCTATCTTTCTATCTATCTATCTATCTATCTATTTATCTGTCTATGCCGTCTGTCTGTCTGCCTATCAGTGTTTATATCACTCCTTTTGTCTTTCATTTTTATTGTTTTTGGCTGTGTTATTATTATGTATTATTCTGTCATATTGTGTGCTGTGTATTAAGTGTTTTTTTTTTATTTCTGTACTTTAATTATCTGTACACTTCACGTCGCTCATGCAAACACGCTCACAGTCTACAATGTCTCATTCATTACCTGTCACAATGTCCACTGAATCCACCGCTACTCTTCATATCACTTTCATACACGAATCTCATCACCTTCCTAATTTTTCTGGTACTGACACAGAAACTGTTCATCAATTTATTTAAAGAATTGAGGAGGAATGCACTCGACGTGCAGCCACATCTAATAAAGAAAAATGTCCATCGTAAAATCATGCATTTGTCACGAGCCTCTGAGTCTCGCTGGCCTGTTGGCGAAGTCTGACAGATTTGCTTCACTCACCACCTTTGAAGACTTCACCATTCACCTCAGAAATCAATTCCAGAGTAATTCCAAGATTGGAGCCACCCATTCTCATCTCAAAATCTCTAAATCTATCTCACAGCACGTCCGCTCACACACTAATCCTTACCAGACAAAATATTGCTTCCTCTCTCAGCTCAGAACTAATCACTCATCTACAAGATTCAAATTGGTTTACAAATGACTCACTGTCACCAGATGGGCTGAAAAGGCTCATAGCTTATATCTTGTTCACCTCCTTCCTCGATGCTCCCAATTACCAGGTCGCAAGTGACATTGAATTCCACAAATCAGACTACATCAACGACATCTGCAAAATAATTTCTGATAAGCATCCTCCTCCCACCTCTGAACCTGTTCAGGCTCTTGTTACTTCCTCACCTGACTCGCCCCCCTCACCCCACCCTTCAGTTCTCCTCCTCGTGGACGTTACATTAGACGTACATCCCCTTCATCTCGCTATCAGTACACTCGATCGAAATCAAGATCCAGAAATGTTGTCACCTGCAACCGTTGAAAGCTGCCAGGTCATGTTCTTACACAATGTAGAGTTGTTCTCGATAGTTCTGGAATACACTTCTTCAGTCCAGAAGCATTTTGTTCCACAAAAAAGGTAGGTCACTTCTTACAAGACTGCAGGCATTATCATTCACAGTCACAGGCTCCACAAACTATCGTTGGAAAACTCTTCACGCCCTCTTCTGACCAATCCACTATAATATCGCCTATCTTTAAGTCTTCTTCTTACTATGTACATAAACATCGTACAAAATACAAGGTATGCTTCACACATCCTCCTAACTCAGCACTTCCTGCAATTAACATTCGATATGCTGGATTATATTCAATGATGTTACATGTCACTCTGTATCACACAAAGCATTTTTTGACACGGATGCTGCTGTAAGCATTATCAACGTGAATGTATTTCGGAAACTCTCTTCCTCTTCTCAGGATCTCTTCACATTACCTCCTGTTGTCAATCTAAATGGTATATCTGGGAAAATCATCTTAGCTCACGGCAAAGTACTCTTATCACTGTCTTTATCACCCCAGGAACCATACATATGTCACTATATTGTATTTGATGTATCTTTTAATGCTGATCTCATAGGCTTCAACACCATGTGCAAATATGTCATCAGTCTTTTCTTCCCTGTCATCAGTGAAATCGCTCAAGGGGATACTTGTGTTCCTACTGTTCTTCCCTCTGATACTTCCATTCTTGCGGGTGTAGTGACATCTGTTGCAACTCTTCTTTCTACTAGCGATCAGATGTTACCTATACGGGATTCTTGATACAGCAGACTTGTTAAAGCTGCTGTATCAGGCACTGATAGCCTCTGTTATGCACACCAATCTCCATGCAAATGAGTTGGAATCCGTTCTTACCACCATCGATGAAAATGGTTTCTGTAAAATCGGGCTGAAAAATGTCACATCTACGCCTGTCAAGCTCAAAGCTGGTGTGCTACTCGGAGAAGCTTTGCCTTACTCTGAGGAAGTTGTAATTTTGGATGATTTACCTTTTTGTGTTTCCTGAAGTCGACAACGACACGGCAATCGCCTTGTTTCTTTGGAACGAGTAACAAGGGAGCGTTATGAGGTGAACAGGCAGGTTCCATTACATCCTGAATTAACATACTTCTTTCAGTAATGTACATCTGACAGCCATGGCATGTCTTCTCTCCCGCCTATCACGAATTATCACATACCTGTACTTAATTTCCCAGAATCTCAACATGAATTACTCGCTCTCCTAAATTCTTTCAGACACGTTGTCTCGCTCCCTGGTGAACATTTGGGCCACACAGACGTCATCACTCACGCTATTCACCTGACGCTTGGGTCCACACCATCTTACATCCCCAGCTGTAGGGTGCCACACAGTCTTTGTGTTCTGCTTGATGAAGCTGTGCGAGGTATGTTACTTCAGGATGTAGTGGAACCTGTCTGTTCACCTCATAACGCTCCTTGTTACTCGTTCCAAAGAAACAAAGCGATTGACGTCTCACTGTCGACTTGAAGAAACTCGATGCATCTATCATTCCTGACCGTTATCCTATTCCGAGACTAGGTGACCTTCTTCAGTCTCTCGGAGATTGAAATGTAGTATTTTCTACCCTACACTTACACTCAGGATTTTTTTAAGTCGAATCAGAGGAAACTTAACTGCCATATATTGCTTTCACTATCTCCTCTTGCCAGTTCATGTTCAAATGCATGACCTAAGGTCTACGTAACTCGCCTCTAACGTTTCAGAGATTGATGAATTCTGTTCTCTCAGGTCTTATCGGTAAGAGTGTGTTCTGCTTCCTTGTCGCTCTCAAGGACAAAACTGCTACTTCTGTTGGTCGCGTGATCAACAACATAATTCGTCCTCGTATCATCTTATTTAACAATGGCGCTTAATTTAATAATTCAGTTTTACTGGAGCTTTGTAAAAAAAAAATTCATATCAAGAAATGTAACATTGTTCCTAACTCTTCCAGATAAAACGGGAAATCAGAGCGTTGTAATAAACGTATCCTTGACCTTCTGCGTTGTATTACAGAAGCAAAGCATTCCTGGGACGAATGGCTTCCTCAGATATCCTGCTCTATCAGCTCAGCAATCCACTCCATCATCAATGAGTCTCCACATTTCGTGCTGTTTGATACCGACAAGCATCTTCCATATGAATTTCTCCACAGCCCGCTGCGTCCTGTTTACAACGTGGATGACTACG
>NC_087179.1:4994444-5104444 GCF_035594125.1 Scylla paramamosain
GACTGAAAATTGCTGTAGCTGTGTCAGATTCTCCAACTAACCAAAAACTCCTTCATTAATAGAAAGTGTCAACATCTTTCAAGATCTAACTCCCATCGTGACTTCTGGCATCTATCCAAAAATATCTCCAATAACTTTGTTTTTTCTTCTTTCCCTCCTATATTTCAACCAGATGGCATCACTGCTATCACATCTCTAAATCTGAACTCTTCGCTCAGACCTTTGCTAAAAGCTCTACCTTGGACGATTTAGGGCTTGCTCCTCCCTCTCCTCAATCCTCTGACTACTTCATGGTACCCATTATAATTCTTCGTCATGATGTTTTCCATGCCCTTGCTGGCCTAAAAAGCCTCGGAAGGCTGATGGGGTCCTTCCTATTGTTCTTTGAAACTGTGCCTCCCTACTTGCACCTAGTCTAAAATTTCTGATTGAGGCAGAGCAAACTTGGTTTTGTTCAATGCCTCAAAAACTCAATTCCTCCATCTATCAACTCGACAACATTCCAGACAACTATCCCCTCTTCTTTAATGACACTCAACTGTTCCCCTCTTCTTCATTGAACATCCTCTATCTTTCCTTTACTTATAATCTGAACTGGAACCTTCATATCTCATCTCTAGCTAAAACAGCTTCTATGAAGTTAGGTGTTCTGAGACGTCTCCGCCAGTTTCTCTCACCCTCCCCCCCCCACACAGCTGCTAACTCTGTTGTACTAGGGCCTTATCCGTCCATGTATGGAGTATGCTTCACATGTCTGGGGGGATTCCGCTCATACCGCTCTTCTAGACAGGGTGGAATCAAAAGTTTTTCGTTTCATCATTTCCTCTCCTCTAACTGACTGTCTTCAGCCTCTCTCACATCGCCGCAATGATGCATCTTTAGCTGTCTTCTACCGCTATTTTCATGCTAACTGCTCTTCTGATCTTGCTAACTGCATGCCTCCCTCCTCCCGCGGGCTCGCTGCACAAGACTTTCTTCATTCTCTCACCCCTATTCTGTCCACCTCTCTAACGCAAGAGTTAACCAGTATTATCAATCATTCATCCCTTTCTCTGGAACTCCCAGCCTGCTTCTGTATTTCCACCTCCCTATGACTTAAATTCCTTCAAGAGGTATGTTTAAAGATACATATCCTTCAATTTTTGACTACCGCTTTGGACCTTTTTTTTGGGACTGGTGTCTGTTTTTTTTTTTTTTTTTTTTTTTTTTTTACCCTTGGGCAGTGTCCCTCCTACATAAAAAAAAAAAAAAGATGAAGCGACTGTATTCTCTTTTAGCCAACCTGACGTGGTATATGAGCAAATAAGAGGTTTCAAGATAGATGTTCTAATTTAGCAAATTCTGATTTAGCAAATAAATTTATGAAATATTTTGATGAGAAAATCTTAAATATTGTAAATAGTTTC
Organism: Scylla paramamosain; assembly: GCF_035594125.1. NCBI lineage: Eukaryota > Metazoa > Arthropoda > Malacostraca > Decapoda > Portunidae > Scylla > Scylla paramamosain. The sequence goes on from NC_087179.1 coordinate 4,995,851, forward strand.
CAAGGTGTAAGACCCGTGGTCCGCCAAGTGCATCTGCCAGACATCCCATACATTGGTTTGTGTTGCGTTAAGGAAATTAGTCTTGAGAAATTAGAGACCTTGTTGAAAAAAGAGTTAAAATTGTGATATTGATCCCATCCCAGAGTCTGAGATAGCTAATGAGGAAGGTTTCCCTTCCCTAATCTCGTACAGCTGATCATAAAAATTATAAGTTTAAGTATAAATTAATGTGTTCTACAAAGTGAAAAGTTGGTAATTGTCAAACCAACTTTGAAGTGCAATACAGATAATCAGAGTTTGAGTTCCTACAGGCCTGTTTCGAATCTGCCATATCTGTCAAATTTTTTTGAGAATATCATCCTTGACTATTTAATGGAATATCTGGTGAACACCAATGTCCGCTTATAGGCAACTGTACTCAACAAAAACATCATTATGTGGTGTTACTAATGATCTGCTAGGATGGATGGATGAGGGCAAATGTGATGTCTTAATGTTGCTAGATTTAAGTACTGCTTTTGATATAGTTGTACATGATATATTAATGGAGGATTTGAGGGCTATAGGAGTGACACAAAGAGCACTATATCTATATTACCCGGAAAGCTATTTAGACAGAAGTTAACTATGTATAGGCTGGAAACACTTTCTCTGAACATGGTACGCTTAGAAGAGCAAGGGGACCTGTGCCGTTTTGTATTTACACCATTGAACTTTAATTTCTATTGAGGGAACATGGAGTAGCCTTTGAACTTTTTACTGATGATACTCAGTTCTATTTGTCTATCAATAATGTACTGGACATTGAAACTCTGTTGACTAGGGTTATGGTAGATCTTAAGAAATGGATGGATAGTAAACAACTGAAATTCAATGAAAATAGAATGTTTGATTATCGAATTGATTATCAAATTTGATTTGATAAGAATGTTTGATTATCGGTAAGAAGGGTGTCTTGAGAGGGCTGAATGGTTTGCATGGTTTTAATATTAATATTTCCATTGTTAGTATTAATAGATCAGAGAAGGTAAAGGACTTAAGTGTGATTACTGAAACAAATTAATTTCAGTGAACAAATAAATGGTATTGTAAAAGTGGAACGACTTAATTTACGAAATATTGTCTTAAAAAAAAAAAAATAGATGTACATTCTGTTAAGAAGTTCATACATAACTGTCTATAATAGATTAGATTATTGTAATTCTCTGTATTATAACTTGCCTAAGTATCAGGTAAAAAAAATGGAAATTATTATGAACAAAGCAGCTAGATTAATGATATTGAACTTGCCAGCATATGAGAGGACCACACCAGCTCTCGTTGAACTACACTGGTTGCCAGTTAAAGCTAGAAGAATAATATATAAAATTTGCGTTATGACATATGTAACAATAAAGAATGGGAACCCTGAATACTTGTGGAAACTATTACAACCATTTGAATTACAGAGAGATATTGTAGTAAGACATGCTTCTGATATCAACAGACATACATCCCCCTTGTTATAACCCTTATAGCACTTAAAGACTTCTATCAGCTCCCCTCTTAACCTAAATTTAACAGCTTCAACCTCGCCTCGTAAGGAATACTCCTCATCCCCTGTATCCTTTTTAGTCATTCTCCTCTGTACTGATTCTAATAGACCTATATCTTTCCTGTAATGTGAGGACCAGAACTGCACAGCCTAGATGAGGTCTGACCAGCGCCAAGTATAACTTTAATATTACTTCCGGTCTTCTACTTTTAACACTCCTAAATATGAATCCTAGTACCCTATTTGCCCTGTTTCTGGCCTCTATGCATCGTTTCGTTGTTTATTTAATGTGTACCTACTATGTGGGTTTCCTCTACCTACGCTAAGTACTTTGCATTTGTTGATATTAAATTGCATTTGCCATCTGTCCGTCCATTCATTCATCCTATCTAAATCTGCCTGCAAGGCGATGGCATCCGATTCTGACCTAATTAATCTCTGTGTCATCCGCAAATTTACTAATCTCACTACTAATTCCACTATCCACGTCATTGATAATATAAATAACAATAACAATAACAATGGCCCTAATACTGATCCTTGTGGCACCCCACATGACCCCAATCGGATTTCGAGCCGTTTATTACAACTCTTTGTCGCCTGTTGCTAAGCCATGACCTTATCCAGCCTAACACCTTCTCATCTATCCTGTGTGCCCTAACCTTTCTCAGGAGCCTTTGAAGGAGCCTTTGATGGGGTACCTTGTCAAATGTTTTACTAAAGTCCAGATATAAGATATGGGAGGGGGAAAGTGGTACGTGTCAACTAGTAGTTCGTGCTAGATTTTGGGAAACAGTTACGTGAAAATAGGTTCGAAACACTGCGAACTTATTTCCCACGAACCTATTTCCCAATTTGAGCATCGGCTTAGAAACAGGATCGTGTGTAATATCATGAAGCATAGTTGGTAACACGTACTTGGTAATAAGTTCGTTTCAAAATTGTTAACAGGTAGACTTCAGGAATATCGAAAAAAGTTTATTTCTATATTTGATCAAGGACTTTATTTCAATAAAATTCCTCTGAGTACATATTACTGTACCGTGTAAAAGAACTAAAATAACCAAAATAACTAAAAGTTCATATGAACTTCTATGAAAGATACAATTTCTGTTCTGCAAATGGGGCAATGTTTACAAGTAGAGCTATTTATAATTGTGACACATCTAAGGCAGACAGTTGTGTGACCGCAGGGAAACAGGCAGATTGGCTTTTTCTCATTCACAGAGGCACTGTAGCAGACCACACAGTCAGCTTTGTCACTTGTTGATTGCAGAGTTGATGATGGTCCTGGTTCCGTGTCGTCTGACTGCTGCAGATAGATAGATAGATAGATAGATAGATAGATAGATAGATAGATAGTTATACAAGTGTAAAACATTACACTTGTGCTTGGCGAGATGCTGCCATTCGCGTTCTTGGTGGTGTATATGGGGCTGCTGCTTCACGTGGGCGGCTACGCCTGGGAGGGTGAATGGGGGAATGGTAGACAGCCTCTGGCTCCTCTTCAAGTAAAGGTTCAGGTTCAGGATGAGGCTGTACATCGTCAGTCTCTTCAGCCTCAGTCTCATTCCCAACCTGTACAACTTGCTGCTGCCCCTCCTCATCAGGTTCGTCGGTTCTGAGGACCCTCTTCTTCATGCCGAGGTAACGCGTGCGCTTTATCAAAGCCTCAACAGTTCCACCAGCAAGCAACTCTGTTAGCTTTCTCGATCCTCTCCTGTGCCATTGTTTTCCCCTGCTGCCGTGTGACAGAAACACCATTTGTAACTCTGACTACATCCAGCTCGAATCGCAGAGCTTTTTTTCTCTTGATGTACTCAATGAAGGTCGAAAACCTTGTCTTGGGCTTCAAATCCTTTGACATAACAGCATGATATAACTCGTATGAATTATTTGTTCTGTGCACTTGTCCCCACACAGACAACCTGTCCACGCCAATCCGTCTCAACCAAAAGTTGTAATACTCTACAAGGCTGTCCACAGTAGCTTGTCTGGGAATTTGTGGCTTAGAGTTTCTGAGAAACTGCAGACCCTCCTCAATCTTGTCTGCTGGCAAAAGGGAAAGAGAAAAAAAACCCTCTTACCCAAAGCTTAAAGACTGAGCCAGGTTTGTTAAATTCCCCCCCGCAGACCCCTCTTCTGGATGGTTCGGAAGACTGCTTGGTTGTGGTGAAACCAACAGCCAAGCAGTCTTGCACTGGGAAAGACTGTACCTATAGCGTTGTGTATTGCTACTTTAAAATCGCTGTGTACAATAGTTGGATCCAGTCCAGGTAACTGAGACTTAATCCTATTAAGAACTGCAGTGTACAGCTCCCCTTGCCTGCTCGTCATGAGGACATGGAACATAGGCAGAAAATTGTCTCCAAAGCGTCCGAAAATGGTCAGGTGCTCCTCAAAAATTGCTGGTACAACAGAAAATGTAGCATCCATGGCCGTCTCTTCCACGTGCATAACAATGTCCTCTATACCATCCTCATACATTATCAAGGCAAGGTTATCGTTATAGGTAGCCACACCTTTATAGAAAGACTGGAACATAGTATTTGATGCCAAGAAGTCTGCTGCCTCCAAGGGGCTGGCTGGAGCAGGAGGAAGGTATTTGTTTCGTTCATTTAGCAGTGTGCGCCTCACGCTTTCAAATGACACAGAAGTTGCTGCAGAAGCTGGAGCCCTGGCACATCGCTCATCATACACATGCCTGTGAATTGATCTTGATGAAATTTTGAGTGTAATCTTATTTGTCTACACAATATATACAATGTTTATAGAGAAATTACCATCACCGTAGTAATTTGCGTTTGTTAATTACCTAACTATAGTGCATATCAAGGTACTTGCCTGGCATTCTGTGTTGGATCATTCTTAATTGAGTCTTTCATAGACGATTTTAGCTCCATCTGCTCGATGTAACTTGCCTGAGAGTCATGGTTGTGGTCTTTGGTCACCATCATAGTGCTGTTCTCCAGGTTGATGTGGCCACGCCCATGGTACCCACTTTTGACCAAATGACACCGCACATGAAGCTTCTCATTGTACTGCCGATCCTTGACATAGGCTTGGTCATCAAAAACGTACACCGTGGAACCACGCCTCTGTCCCTCGATTTTTCTGACCTGCCTTGCCTCGCGGTGACTTTCTTCACTCATTGTCACTGCTTAAATAGACAAGGGCCGGATGATTGTTGAATAATAAGACACAAACAAGAGACAGGAATAGCGTAAATGTTTCATCACAGTATACCAAAGTTGCACTTAACACTACACCACAGAGCTTTAAGTCAGAGATGTCCGAGTAGCACCGGGCCGCACCGCCATCACGTACCTGCGGGTGGAGGGCTTCGCCATTGGATATTTTTTAACTTAAGCTCGTTTCGAACCTAGTTACAACTATTTTCGAACATAATTCTATCTAGCTCTTTTTGAACCAAGTTACAACTCGAACATTTCGAACTTTACTCTATCAAGCAGTTTTTTTTTTTTTTTTTTTTTTTTTCTCGAACTAACTGGCGTTTACTTAGAAAGAAATTCGAACACGTTCCTGTTTCAAACCCTGCACTATCTTATTGAAAACGAACCTAATTCACCCTTCTTAAGATATCATAACTATCACTATTATCTAGTGCCTCATACACTTTACTGTAAAAACTTAACAAGTTTGTCAGGCTAGACTTCCCCTTCGTGAAGCCATGCTGTGATTGATTTATCAAGTTATGTTTGTCTAAATGTTCCCTAATGTTCCTGGCTATTATTGACTCTAACATTTTACCTACAATTGAAGTTAAGCTGACAGGTCTATAGTTAGACACTAAAGTTTTATCTCCTTTCTTAAAGATATCTTTGAGTTCTTAAAGATATCTTTGAGTACTACATTAGCCTGCCTCCACATTGCTGGTACCTCACTTGACTCAAGTAATTTCCTGAAGACAGAAATTAACTGCTCACTAATAAATTCTTTGCATTCATTAAGTACTCTGGGATATATTTCATCTGGTCCTGGTGTCTTGAACTTTTTTAGCCTGTCTATCTCCTGTTCCACTATCTCCTTAGTTATGGAAATATCTGTCAGCTTCTCATTCTCATCTGCTCTAAACATCTGTTCACTACTCGCCATATCCTGCATGTTTTCCTGGGTGAAGACAGTTAAAAAAATACTCATTCAGAATTTCACTAATCTCCTCCCCAGAACTAACCAGCTCCCCATCTGCTTCCTTTAATGGACCTATAGTATCCATATTCTTCGTCCTGTATACCTGATAAAATCCCTTGGGGTCCGTCTTCGCCTGGCTGGCTACCTTTAATTCATAATTGCCCTTAGCTTTCCTCGTTAACCTCCTGACTGTTCTAAACTCATTATATTGTGGCCTTAAGACTCCTTCACATGCCTCTAATCTCTTACATATATATATATATATATATATATATATATATATATATATATATATATATATATATATATATATATATATATATATATATATATATATACTTGTCTTCCGCCCTATATAATGTTTTAACCTAGTAGTCATCCATTTAGGGTAATTTTTCTGTGATCTTATTGCCCTATACGAGATGTTTGCTAACTGACCTGTATGAACCTTATCTACGAAATATTTATACAACTCATCTACATTTACTTCACCTAATCCTCTCATCTCGGCCCCTACCATCCTCTCCACTCCCTCATCTACTCGCCTCGACCTCACCCCTCCTATTTCAGCATGACCTGACCTTCCAACATACTCACACCTATCTCCCCCTCCCCCTCTCCTCCGCCCCTTCCGGACACATCTTCCCTCCTCTTGTCCTACATCCTCACGCCTCACCTCACCTCTCTCGTCCTGCCAGACAGACCGAGGGCAGGAGACGGGTAGGCAGACAGACAGACAGAGAATTAAACTGACAGATAGGCACCACTTAATAACAAAAGAGGGAAAAGTGAAGAGACAAGAATAATGTGAATCGGATGGGATACTTAAATGTTGGCAAGGAAGCGACAACAGATGACTGGAGGAACACAGCGGTGGCAGATGTGGGAAGGATCTTGGAAGATGACCGGTGAGGCCTGGCCGTGAGCACTGATGGAGAGGGTGGTGGGTGGGGGTTGGCTCGGGGAAGGAGCCAAGGCCGTGAGCACTGGAATGGCATGGGACAGGAGCCAAGGGACACCTACACTTCAGGAGGGAAGCAGAAACGACGACCAGAGCGGAGGCGACAGGGTGTGGCGGCAGAAAGGTGCGGTGATCAGCAGGGCGCGGCCACAGAACTAGTCACGTGGGAGCACGTGAGAGCGGCCAGGAGAGAGAGAGCACGTGGCGTGTCAGCCTCTCAACTTGCCTACGATAGGGCGTGACATTCGTGTCTCGGTGTGTACTTGCGAGTTCGTGTGCCTTTGATCGCACAACACCGCTGAATACCATTGTTCTAATAATACTGACACCACTTCTAATATTTGATGCGATCACCACTTTTTCAAGATTGACTACCGCTGATCACCACTGGTATCGAATGTTTTACCTCTCTTCTTCTTTACTACTGTTCTGATTTAGATGATGATACTTACCCAGTTGATGATAATGCTTGTCACTATTGGATCAAATGAGGAGCTTGGTGTATTGGTAGCGTGGAGGACCGGTATTGAGCTAGGTATTTCTGGGAGCTTGGAGGTCGTGGGTATAAATTGATATAGTTGGTGTGTGCGAGTAAAAGGCACATATGATGAGAGTTCTAAAATATATATATATATATATATATATATATATATATATATATATATATATATATATATATATATATATATATATATATATATATATATATATATATATATATATATATATATATATATATATATATATGCTACCACTGTTCTAATATTTGATGCGATCACCACTTCTTCTAGATTGAGTACCGCTGATCACCACTTACATCAAATATGTTTTACCTCTCCTCTTTGCTACTGTTCTGAGTTTACATGATGACACTTGCCCAGGTGATGATGCTTGCCACTGCTGGATCAGATGAGAATCTCAGTGTGTTGGTAGCGTGGAGGACCGGTAGTGAGCTTGATATTTCTGTTAGCTTGGAGGTCGTGGGTACAAGTCGATATAGTTAGTGTGTGCGAGTAAAAGATACATATGATGAGAGTCCTTGATCTTAATAATAGGTAGAATGTACACACTTAATTCGAGACGAGATCATAACATGACGGTAGTGAGCTTGGTACTTCTGATAGCTTCGAGGTCGTGGGTGTAAGTCGATATAGTTGGTGTGTACGAGTAAAAGACATATGGCGAGTTCTTAAAAAAAAAAATAATAATAAAAATAAATAAATAAATAAATAAATAAATATATAAATATATATATATATATATATATATATATATATATATATATATATATATATATATATATATATGTATATATATATATATATATATATATATATATATATATATATATATATATATATATATATATATATATATATATATATATATATATATTAATAACTCTCGTCTTATGTATCTTTTACTCGCACACGCCAACTATATCGAATTTTATATAATATATATATATATATATATATATATATATATATATATATATATATATATATATATATATATATATATATATATATACATACAGAGAGAGAGAGAGAGAGAGAGAGAGAGAGAGAGAGAGAGAGAGAGAGAGAAAAAAAAATTTCTGCCTGACTGTAATTCACGGGTAGAGATTAGTGGTATTCTGTCTGAAAGTCTTTCATAACGATAACTTGCCAAGCATATATATATATATATATATATATATATATATATATATATATATATATATATATATATATATATATATATATATTATATATATATTTGCGGGCTGATTCGTGAAAGAAATTTGAAACATAAGTGTAAATCGTAGTAAACTACTCATTTCTAATGGTTTATCATATCACTTGTGTAGTTCTAGAATAGATAAATTCTAGTTTTGTGTCATGTCGTTTTGTTTCTTCTACTTAGTGCAAATGATGGCTGAAATTCGTCACTTTCTTCCTATGGGAATAAGTAACTTTCATAAATATCATTATCCTGGCCACAGAAACAAATTAAAAAATATATATCATTGTTTTTTTTCAAGTTTTCTACGCATAAGCAAATAAAAAATAACAGTTGTTGCCAAGGGTCAAAAATCGTGTTTCACAGTGAAATAAACGAAGAGTGGTTTTCAGGCGGGAAGGGGGAAGAGGTTATCTGATAATCAGGCCGCTACTCCCTCTCATCCACACAAGCCCAAGTCGTCGAATTACACACACACACACACACACACACACACTTCTAACAATGATCGGAACGGAATTCCAGGTGACACAGGAAAGTGCACACATCAACACTTTCCTCTTTTTCAGCGTGTGTGTGACAGTGCACACATCAACACTTTCCTCTTTTTCAGCGTGTGTGTGACAGTCGCTGTTAAAGATTCGTTTTATTTTGAATATTTTTATAGAGAAACAGTCGGAGCGGTTATGGGATCTCCCATAGGCACATCTTCAGTAAATATCTATGATTTTTTTTTTAAGGTTAAATGATTGAATGACTATCGAGTGGCCAAGTATCCATAAAGTTATAAGGATTACTTTTTCTATGTCAAAGTTTAATTCTTAAATATCTTAAATAATAAGCATAACAAAATATTTTAAATCTAAAAATAAATAAATAAATATATATATATATATATATATATATATATATATATATATATATATATATATATATATATATATATATATATATATATATATATATATATTTATTAATTTATTTTTAGATTTCTCTTTCCATCATTTTCCATCCATTTTTACTTCTGCACACCGTTACTCCGCATCCCAATTTCTCTCCCTCTTTTTGTATGTGTTTCTCCACTTTAAGTTTCCTTCTTTACGAGGAGTGGTATATTTCTTGCCACCTGTATTCCTAAATATTTGGTAGGTTATTGTTTGTGGCACGAGAACATCTTGCTGTGGTGTGATCTTTCCCTGTAATAACAAATGACAGTGGTGGTGATGGTGAGGGGTCAGGAGAGGAAAGATGAAGGACGGAGTTTGTTCATATTCTTTCCTGGTGAATTGCATAATGGAAAAGGGACGCAGAAGTAAGATTTTCTCATGTCCCTTAGTTTTCTCACACCCTTAAGATTTCCAAAAGTGAATCGTCATTATCTACGTCTCTCTCTCTCTCTCTCTCTCTCTCTCTCTCTCTCTCTCTCTCTCTCTCTCTCTCTCTCTCTCTCTCTGAAGATATTCAAACTTCTCGTGTGAAGTCTGTCCAGACAAGATTTTACATCGGCAAGCTTGGGCAGCGAAGTCCTTTAGCGGGGTTGTTTTCTGAAGGCATTCTGGAAGCAGGAGGATGAAGAGTAGTAGGAGGAGCAGGAAGAGTAAAAGATGAAGGAAAGGGAGGGAAAGCTGGATACTCACACACATACTCACACTTTACATTTATTAGTAATCGAGGCAGGAACTTGTTTCATGGCCATGAGCTCTACATAAAACAAACCATTAAGCTTGCAGTTGATTCGTGTATTTTTATTTATTTTTTTTTTTGTGTGTATGAATATTCATACCACTTATAAAAAAGCGTTTGTCCGTATTTGATAGTCCATAAATGTTTTTTTTTTTTCTTTTTATTATTATTTTCAAAATCGAGAGTGTAAAATAACAGTGTACATAAGTTATGTGTGTATTCAAGAATTTGACGTGAATTTTGACATTGTAAGATGGTTCATTGCAAAATGTTTCTAACAACAGAATTGTTACGAAAAAAAAAAAAAAATAGCGCCTTGATGGCGGGAAGATGTTTACAATCTGCAGGTTTAATTAAAGGTGTAAATGAAGCTTGAAATTATCAATATTCTGAATTATGTATTCTTGAACAGAACTCCGATTGAAATTGTGATATAATAATTCACAGAAATCCGCTCTGAAAGAGCTCTGCCTTGCTTTTTTTTTTTTTTTTTTTTTTTTTTTTTGCATAATTCATAAAGAATATAAGGCAATGTGGAAACAGCAAAAAAGCAAACTGGTATACACAAGGTAGCTCCTGTGCACAAACTTACTGTATGTGATCATGTTCCATAGATCTTTCCAACCTCATCTTGACACTATAAGATGCTACAAGATGCTACTACAGTCACCGCGTTCTAGCTGAATTTGTTTTACTATCAAATTAGGTGTAGCTACTGAATTACCGGCGCAATTTTTTTTTTTCTTTTTATGTAAGAGAGCCACTAGCCAAGGGCAACAAAAATTCGTATAAAAAAAGGTCCACTCCAATGCCAGTTCCCAGAGTAATGCCAAATACAGTGATCAAAATAACAGAGGATAAGTGTTTTGAAACCTCCCTCTTGGAAGAGTTCAAGTCATAGGAAGAAGGAAATACAGAAGCAGGTGGGGAGTTCTTGAGTTTACCAGAAAAGGGACTCAATGACTGAGAATACTGCTTAACTCTTGCTTTAGAGAGGTGGATAAAATAAGGTGAGAGAAAGAAAATTTTGTGCAGTGAGGCCGCGAGGGGAGGGGAGCCATGCATTTAACAATATCAGAGGAGCAATTAGCATGAAAATAGCGGTAAAAGATAATAAGAGATGCAACATTGCAGCGAGGAGAGACAGGCTGAAGACAGTAACTTAGAGGAGAGGAATTGATAAGACGGAAAGCTTTTGATTCCACCCTGTCTAAAAGAGCGGTATGAGTGGAACTCCACTTTGTGCTTTATGTGGCTTCAGTAATTTATCCGTTGTATTGAATTATTCAGTTTAACTTCAGCTACTATAAAAAGTTTCGGGATATTGGACCTGGCTTTACAACACTTTTTGTATTTAGCCTAAAGCTAAATGTACATTCTCTCTCTCTCTCTCTCTCTCTCTCTCTCTCTCTCTCTCTCTCTCTCTCTATCAAGCGGAAATGTAATAGCCATAATTAGTTGCTGGACTGGCGTTTCTCCATCCCGCCTGTCTGACATACGCTTCACCTTTCGTCGAGAATAGGCGGTATTAAGTAATTATGAGGATCAGCCTGTCCTTTCAGCCATCAGTGAAAGGTGACTTTCGAAGTTTAAGATTATATGAGGAATTAAAGCGATCGATGTGGAATTATGAAGATATTTATTATGAACGCGGAAAAGTCGAGATATTTATTATGAACGCGGAAAAGTCGGTGCATAAAACGTTGAGAAGGAATAACAGAATAGTAAAAAGCGAGGGATTCTAACTGCATGAGGAATATATATATATATATATATATATATATATATATATATATATATATATATATATATATATATATATATATATATATATTGAGAAGATGCAAAGCTACTACCAAATGTACCGATGGCACCACATGTGCCGTCGTGGTACGGCCCCTACAGACACGTACTAGGAATGGTACGTCTCCCTCTCATCCTGCCTCCTACAGAATGAGGATATGGGCTGAAGAAGTTATATCTTGCAGTGCTAGACGTTTATTTGATGTATAGATGAGATTATACAGAGTGTGCTTGATTCAAAGTCTAGCCCTGAACCACCCTATCGGTGGAAAGGTCAGTAGGTATTTATTTGCTACAAATCATAGGTCCACGTGGCGGGATTAACAGCGGCGGACATCAAAAGAGTGAGGCGGAGACGGAAATATTAACATGGGCATGTGATAATCCAGGAGAAGAAAGGGAAAGGCATGTACAGGTGTTTACTCAAGGGACAGAGACACTTGGCCAGGGTGAGGTGAGGTGCAAGCTGTCACCTGATATGTGACGTTCCTTTGGGATGCGATACTACGTCGTCGTCGGCGTAGTAGTAGTTGTTGTAGTAGTATTAATATATATTATATTGGTACATAATGCTCGGTAACGCTATTGACGCTGTCCTTAGCCGTCCTAGAATTATATAATGCAAAGAACCAAGTTGTATGTACCTAACAGTGTTTGTGTCGTACATATATGCAAAAAGATGGCAGAGGAACAAGTGAAGAAAACATGCAATACAATACAATAACGTTAGTGGCCATCGCGAGAACGGAATTAGAATCTCGCTCAAGGACTAACCGAGCAAGAATTAGCTTTGCAAACAGAGACGGATAAACAAACAAGATATAAAAAGAGAACCGTCGTAAGGCAAAGATGGCAGCTTGCTGTGTGAGCCAAAAAGAGATGGCTATTAGAAATAATACATTGCGAAGGGATAGAAATCGTAACCGAACTCAGGGAATATATCAGGCAAGAATTAGCTTAGCAAGCAGAAATGAGTGAGTAGGCAAGATTTAAAACGAGAACCGTCATTATGCAAAGATGGCAGCTTGTAGTGTGAGTTGAGAAAAGATGCAATCATAACGTAAGTGAACGCTGAAGGGAGGTGCGCTTTAGGTAATGAAAAGCAAATTCCACGCCATGAAAGCGAGAGTGGGCGTGAGTAAAATGCGGCGTCGTAAAGAAAACAGTCACTGAAAGTACATGCATTTAATCATGTATGTAAACGCAGTGAAAAGGGCGCAGTCGGGTGAGGAAAGGTACCGAGGAATTTCCGCCCAAACACTGAAATAAATCGGGTAATAAGAAAGAGTATACAGCAATATAACTGAGAAACAAGGATGACCAGTGTGAGTGTCTCTCGAGACAGGAAAGGAATATAGGTGTCCGCCTACGGAGTGAGGTATGAATATGGGGCGCGAGCAACGCCGCGTTTCAGTGAAAACACACAGATAAGGAGCACATGTACAAATATACAAAATGTATACAGATAGAAAGAAATAAAGATGTGTAAAATGTGTTGTGAGCCGATGTGTGTATTCGTATATTTACCGCCAGGGAGATGAGTCAGAGATGGGGGCTACCGTTAGGAGGGAGGAGGGGCGACGTTTGCGAAGCGGCAGCCATGGGCGGCGAGGAAGACGAAGCGAAGTAGATGAGAGAGAGAGAGAGAGAGAGAGAGAGAGAGAGGTGGGTCGCCTGTCCTTTCCACCAAGGTGTTAAACCGATAATTGGTCCTGTATAGACATGGCAACGCAACACACGGGGAAATCCCATAATCAGCCAAAACCAACCAAACGTTCTTCCAGCAGTAAAAAGTCTATAGTCCATGCCCTGTCCCTTCACATGATAAGAGCTTTTCCCTTTCATATCCCTCTCCCTTACACCTCTCTCTCTCTCTCTCTCTCTCTCTCTCTCTCTCTCTCTCTCTCTCTCTCTCTCTCTCTCTCTCTCTACGTGTCTACCCAGCTGTTCGAGTTCAACTAGAACTGTGACGTCATCAAAACAACTGTTGTCAACCCACCCATTCTTCCCTCCCATATTCCCTCTGCTACTATTTCTTGTGTTTCCATTTTACTGCCGTAGTGCCCTGCTCACAGCAACAAGAATACCTCAAACAAAAAATAAACAAAACCAGTCCACCGGAAAACCTACCGAAGAGCCATGTGCAAGTGTTAACACACCGGTGTCGGTGCAGGGAACCGTAGCAACACCACTCTCAACACCCGCTCCGACGGTCGCCACTACCCAAGACGTCTGCAATCAAGACACCCTCGTCTCTGATTTGCCCAATGACACTCTAAGCCTGATCGGAAATGAAATCATCCCTATCTCAGAGGAAGGTAAATAGGCCAGTCAATAGGGGAGGAAAAAAGGCCGAATAAGGAAAAAATTCATGGAAAGCTGGAACAAGCTTCATTATCTTTGTAATAGGGTACTTAATAACATATTAATTTTGCACCCCTCTACCGCCCCGGATTTGGCCGCCATCTTGGAAAAATGGCGGCGAAAAACAGTTTTTTGCAAATATCTCGCTTAGGACTGAATTTAGCTGAAAGTTTACTGATACAAAAAATAATCTTCATAAATTTTCCTATAAAATCTCCTTTATTAATTTTTTCTATTTATTGCACCGTTTTGGTGCTAGGAGTACGATAATATTTGAATTTAAATTTTTTCCTACCCTTTGCGCCTGAATAGCATGTGGTTATTTTTCTTGCATGCAATTTTCAATAATGCTTCAAGTTTCTAAGCTAACTGTAGTTTTTCTTTTGTTTCAGGACTATGAAAACAGACCCATAGCCTATCAGTGCTTGCTCTATTAAGGAAAAATGTCTTCATTAAAGAAATGCTTCATTTGTGAAGGAGAACTTTCCGAGGGTGAGACTCGAGAAGTTAAAGAAAAAGGTGTGCAGACATTAATAGACTACAGCATTAAATGGAAAGATGGAAAACAATCTCAATTAAAAGGCCTGAAAAGTGTGAAAGTGCATGAAAAATGTAGGAAGGTGTACACAAAAGCAAGGAGTGCTGAAGCTTTCCGGTCAAGACAGGAACCCTCTCAAGTGCCTACAACGTCTCGAAGAAGTGTAGTCCCAGATTTTGACTTTCTTAAAGATTGTGTTTTTTGTGGAAAGGAAGCTTCATATGATTTTCTGAAAAAACAAAGCAAAAAACTTTCAAGTGAGCGTGAATCTGTTCATCGTGTAGAGACTCTTCATGTTAGGGACACTATTTTCAAAGCAGGTGAAATGAGAAATGATGAATGGGGCCAAACAGTATGCACTCGCATATCTAATGTAGTTGATTTAGTTGCTGTTGAGGCAAGGTACCATTCAACCTGCATGAAAAAATTCTACCAAGCATATCCTGGGATGAAACGTGATCGTCCCAAAAGTGATACAGTTATAGAGGCAATGACACATGCTTTTAACTAACTGGAAGAAAACAGAGAAGAATGTCAATTTACTTTCAGTAAGATTTTTGAGGCATATGAGGGTGAGCTACCAACTGAAAAAAACAATAAAGTCTGAACTGAAAGAAAGATATGGAGAAGACATTGTTGTTTCAGTGAACAAAAACAGAAAGCCTGTGGTGTGTTTCCGCGACACAGGGAACAAAATTCTGACTGATGCTTGGTATGAAAAACAAAGAAGTAAGGACGAAAAAGAAGAGCGACTTCGAGTAGTAAAAGCAGCCGCCAAAATAATTGCTGAAGATATAAGGTCCCAGATAATTATATGAAACTGATCTGTATCCATGTCCAGAAAATTTCTTAACTGACATGGATTCTCTTATACCAGATACCCTCAGCTGTCTTGTTAAAACTGTTGTACTGAAGAACAAGAAAGGTGATAAAAGTAAATGGGATAAGAAGTGCACAGCAATTTCACACGCTATTCTGACCGCAGCTAGACCACATTCTTTCATATCCCCTCTACAAATAGGCCTTTCTGTTCATCTCAGTCAAAAGTATGGTTCTAAGCACCTACTGAATGTACTCTCTTCCTTGGGATTATGTGCTTCCTATGCTGAAGCATCGCTCTTTCAAGTATCAGCTTTACATCATCCAGCCAGGGAACCTCAGATTGACTCATTTACACAGTTTGTGTTTGACAATGCTGATGTGAACATTTGTACGATTGATGGATTCAACACTTTCCACAGTATGGGAGGGATTCAGTGTGTCACGCCTTCTCCAAATGATCCTACTTCAAATCAGCCAGTAAGAAGACTACAGAAGATCCCCTGTGCATCCTCTGTTGGACAGTTTGGCCTTGTTCCCATTAAAGCATTTGAAAACAGAGGTACAGGGGGACTGCTGCATATAATAGTTAGGGATTTAGCAAATATCAATGAAGTTTCCACCAATGTGTCAGTAACAACAACGGAACTCTTGTGGCTACTTGGAAAATGGCAAAAGAAGACAGAGTGTCCAGGATGGAATGGTTACATGGAGAAATTCACTGCACACTTGCCATATGATGTGTCCCAGATCTTATATCTTCCCTTTACAAATGCTCCACCTACAGATTATGACACCATATACACAGTACTTAACCAAGCTGTAGAAAAATGCAAAGAACAGAAACAACAAAGTTGCTTTGTAACCTTTGACCAACCCTTGTATATCAAGGCTCGTGACATTGTAGCTAAATGTGATTAAGGCTCACACCTAAGTAATGTTATTGTACGCCTTGGTGGTTTCCACTTATTGATGTCCTTTATGGGTGCCATTGGCTACATCATGAATGGAAGTGGAATAAGAGAACTTTTTAATACTGCTTATGCAAGTGCATCTGTTGACAAAATGTTGACTGGGCATGCTTATGCAAGAGCTCTCAGGGCACACATACTTGCACATGCTGCACTGGCTACACTAATTTTGAATGAAACTGATCTCTCTTCTGATGAACAGTCAACAATAGAAGCAAACTTACAGAAGATCGACTCTACATTGATTGACAATGAAGTGCTACAAAATGTGCTTTGCAAGTTTAATGGTACACTGAGTTTGATGAAGAGTAAGGGTGCAACTGCAAAACTCTGGATGCAGTATTTTGAAATGGTAACATTGGTAAAACAGTTTATTGAAGCAGAGCGATCAGGGAACTGGAAACTACACCTGGAAACAATTCAAAAGATGCTACCCTATTTTCATGCCAGTGGTCATTTCTTGTATGCAAAATCAGCTCAGTTGTATCTACAAGACATGTTAGACCTTAAGGACTGCATAACCCCAAAGGAATATGAAGATTATGTTCAAAAGGGTTATTTTACAATAAGAAGGTCGGAAAAATTTTGGTCCGGCATCTGGTCTGACATGACCATTGAACAGACTTTGATGCGTTCCATGAAGAGTTCTGGTGGACTGACCCATGGTAGAGGAATGTCAGACTCTGTGCTAACCAGATGGGTTCTTGGAATGCCTATCAATTTGAGGATCACAGAGATAATTGAGGAGTATTGTGATGTTGCTTACAATACAGGAGAGCAGCATGCAGATGCCAGAAAGGCTCGCATTTCAAGAGATAATGAAGATCTTCAGCACTTTGTAGGATGGTTCTTATCCCACCCACCATTTCCAGATTTTGATGGCATTATGTCGATAAGCACAGGAGTAACGGGAGATACAGAAACAAATCCTCATAATGCTTTTGATGCTGGAGTAGTTTCAATGTCAAATATTGTTGGCAGTAACTTTGCAAAAGTCAAATTTGCACGGAGGAATAGAGTCAAACCCATAGGAGCTGCCATGACAGGAGTAAAAATACGAAATGTTGTATGTCCAGTTGAAAGTGAGATGTTATTTAGAAGAATTTCATTCACCAAGAACTCACATGAACTATTCAAACTTAACTTTGAGTATGAACTAGCTCCATATCCCTTGTCCATCTTTGATGAGATAGGAATGCGCAAAACCAAGAAATCCGTGATGTATGAACTATTTGCACCTCTTAGTGACACAGGAATTGTTGGAGATACGGTTTTTGTTATTGATGGAGGATTTCTGATGCATCGAGTTGTTTGGCTAAAAGGAGAGATGATTTCAGCCATTCTAAAGAGGTACACTGAATATGTAAAGAACCACTACAAGAGAAATGCCATTGTTATATTTGATGGATATCCAGAAAATCTAGCAGACAAAAGTACAAAATGTGCTAAGCGTGCTCGGCGAATGATTTGTTCTACCACAGACACAATGTTTGATGAAACAATGCCCGTAACAACAAGTCAAACCAGGTTTCTTTCAAATGAGAGAAATAAGAGCCGGCTTATTACAATGCTCACCACTAGACTGATCAATGAGGGTTATACAGTAAAACAGGCTACTGAAGATGCAGACAGATTGATTGTTGCTACTGCTATTGAAGAATCTACCATGGCTGAATCAGTAACAATCGTAGGAGAAGATGTAGACCTCTTAATCATCCTTACAGCCTTGGTTGGATCAAGGACA
The DNA here is from genome assembly GCF_035594125.1 of Scylla paramamosain. NCBI lineage: Eukaryota > Metazoa > Arthropoda > Malacostraca > Decapoda > Portunidae > Scylla > Scylla paramamosain. The sequence continues at coordinate 5,014,145 of NC_087179.1, forward strand.
AATATATGCATCTTAAAACCAGGCAGAGGAAATACAGAAAGCAAGCTGTACACACCAACCTCCATGAAATATGGATCAGTCATCAAGGACAACATTCTCTTCTTACATGCATTTAGTGGGTCCGACACTTCTTCTGCCTTTTTTAGACAGGGAAAACTTAAGTTCATAAGGCTTATGGAAAAACATGAAGAATTAAAAGATCTTGTTGCTGTCTTTAAAGAACCATCTGCTGAATCTGCAAAGATTGCTGAAGCAGGAAAGAATCTCATTCTTCACTTATATGGGCATAATGAATGTGAATCCCTTTCTGATTTGAGATATGTGTGCTATGCTCAGTCACTCATTAAGAGTAAATTCACTTTGGCTTCTCTGCCTCCTACAGATGCAGCTGCTCGATTTCATTCCTTACGTACATATCACCAAGTGCAGAAGTGGTTGGGAAATGACTTGTCTCCAACAAATTGGGGTTGGAATGCAACTACAAAAGGATTGGTTCCAGTCACTACAGATAAAGACCCAGCTCCACCAGACCTACTCAACATTGTGTCATGCAAATGTGCTAAAGGTTGCATGACTGCCACCTGCAGCTGTAGAAAGGCAGGATTAAAATGCTCTGTGATATGTGTTTCTTGCAAGGGGCTGTCATGTTCAAACTCTGATGTAAATGATGATGAAGAGGACTGTGACGATCCCCTTGATGCCACATTAGAAAACTTCTTGATGTCAGAGAGTGAAGAAACTCATGGAATAGAATAATCAGAATATATTATAGGAGGGCCAGCGACCCACTCCTAATAAAAAGCAAATACAGTTAAAAAAAAAACAGTGAACAAACCTCCCTGGGGAGGTTGGTTCATGGCCACCCTGCAAGGGATGAAGGTGTCAGACAAGAGATAGATATATAGATACATGCCAGGCTGTTATCTTATCTTACAGCCATTCTACAAAAGAACCAAACTACTTGTCATTACTTTCCTATGAAGAAAAATGTGGTTCGCTATACTACCCATGACGAGAAAACCAATGCTATCCTGGAAATCAATACTTCTAATTGTGCAGCAAGAACTGGTAAAGCATTGTTGAAATGGATAACTTCATAATTTGGGTGGATGGTTGGGTGCAAGGGTTGTAACTCTGCCAGTGAGCATTCACGGTCTGTCCTAAGCCAGAAACAAAAAGAGGAAATACACCCTTGAGACAAATTTTGGAGATTGGGGGTATAGGCAAAACAAGCCGCAAACTTTTTCATAGGCTTGGCACGAAAACGGTGTGACATATCGAAAATATGCATAGAAAAGTAATTATAGGAAATTTTGCGTAGATTATTTTATGTATTGACATATTTTCTGGTAAAGTGAGTCCCAAGCGAGATATTTGCAAAAAACTATTCGCCACCATTTTTCCAAGATGGCGGCCAAATCCGGGACGGTAGAGGGGTGCAAAATTAATATGTTATTAAGTACCCTATTACAAAGATAATGAAGCTTGTTCCAGCTTTCCATGATTTTTTTCCTTATTCAATCCCCTATTGACTGGCCTAAAAGTGATAATACGTACTATAGTGAAAGCCACACAATTAATGATCAATCAAAAGGATCAGACAATATCCCAAAATTCAAAATAGCATCAAAATACTTGAGAACAGTTATGCAGCTAGAAAACCAATTAGTAAACCAATATGAAAGAAGAGATACCTTAATTGTCAGTGGCCAGTAATGCCATCTGAAAACCCTAATGAAAATAGTGCTGAGGTAATAATAAACTCTATCAAAGACAACCTTCACATCAATATAACTCCTTCAGACATAAATGTTGTTCATCGTCTAGGTGCTAAACGAGCACAGAACATAACTAGACCAATTATTGTTAAGCTACATAGTAGACAAAAGAAAACAAAATAATTAATGCCTGTGTAACTGTTCGACCAAAGCTTTATATCAACGAAAGCCTCACACCTAAACGTCGACCACTCTTCAAAATAATATGAGAAATTAGAAAACAACACAGGGATTTATTCCAACAATGCTACACCCAAGACGGAACAATCTATGTTAAACTTAAAATTTAGAAAAAAAAAAAAAAAAAACAGCATAACAACAGATGAGACTTTGAATAACTTTCTAGATAAGTATCCAGTACTTAAGCAAACCTCAGCCTAGTCGTATCACAGTCATGTACAATGCAAATATTTCCTATTAATGTTTAACAATTTAAGTATATATTATCTTATACATGTATGTATGATAATTTATCACTGTCCTTGTCCACCTCACTGTACTTCTGTTCTTTTCCTTCCTACTTACCCCATCCTGTTCCCTCCTACCTACCCCAGCCCGTTCTTTCCCACCCATCCCACCCTGTTCCTTCCAACCCATCCCACCCTGGCTCCTTCCTACCCACCCCACCCTTGATCCTTCCTACTCACCCCACCACTGTTCTCTCTTACTCACCCTATCCCTGTTTCTTCCTACTCATTCTAACCCAGTTCCTTCCCACTCACCTTAAACCTTGTTCTTTCCTATTCACCCTAACCCTCTTTCTTCATACTCACTCTAACCCTATTACTGCCTATTCACCCTAACATTGTTATTTCTACTCACTCTAACCTCGTTTTTTCTTATTTACCCTAACCCTGTTACTGCCTACTCCCTACTTGTTACTCCCTAACCCTGTTCCTTCCTACCCACTCTAACCCTATTTCCTTCCTATTTCCCTTAACCCTGTTCCCTCCTACTAACCCAAATTCTGTTTCTATCTGTCACATCTTACTCTTATTCCATCCTACCACACCTTACCCCTGTTCCCACCTGTTCATTCCTTACCTTTGTTCCCTAACCCTTTTACTGCCTACTCCCTACTTGTTACTTCCTAACCCTGTTCCTTCCTACCCAATCTAACCCTATTTCTTTCCTATTTCCCTTAACCCTGTTCCCTCCTACTAACCCAACTTCTGTTTCTACTTGTCACATCTTACTCTTGTTCCATCCTACCACACCTTATCCCTGTTCCCGCCTGTTCATCATTCCTTACCTTTGTTCCTACCTACCACAACCCCTTTCTCTGCCTACCACATGGTACACATGCTCCTACCACTCCACCTTATTATTCTCTACCACTTAAATCTTGTTGATGAAGTGGTCTTGATGATTTAATTCAGTTTCTTTGCACTCCATTCCTATAGTTTTCACCTAGATATATATATATATATTTTTTTTTTTTTTCATATTTGCTAAATTTATAATAATTATCCCTGGAGGGTCATGAACTAGATTCTTATATTTGTTTTATTATTATTATTATTATTATTATTATTATTATTATTATTATTATTATTAATTATTATTATTATTGTTATTATTATTATTATTATTTTCTTTTATCTATATACTTTCATAATCCTCATACTGTACACCTTATGGAAAATTTATAGAAATCACTGTATAGTGATATCATCCACGATAATAACACATCTACATCTAACTTTGATATTAACATGATAAACAAAATTAACGGGCAACTAGATATTTGCTCCCTGTCCAGATACTACAAAATTAATGAATATAGCTCTGAAGTAAAAATTAGTGGAGATAAATACATAAGCTTATTACACATGAATATCAGATCAATCAAAAAAAAAAAAAACTTTCATGTATTCAAAACTCCCAGTCTCCCAAAAGATGTTATTGCCCTCACCGAAACCTGGCTACGAGATTCCTGAAAACATTCATATTCTCTTGATGGCTATGTCTCACATAATCTTGTGAGAACAAATAGAGAGTATGGTGGCATAACAATTTTTATCAAAGATATCTTTTCATTTGAACTAATAAATTAATATTGCTTCATAAGATAATATAGAAATCTGCACAACTAGATTCAAAATATTAAATTCCTCATATGCTATTTCAGTCATCTATAGGCCCCACAGCAAACATATAGCAGTTAATGAATTCATCACAACTGCCAATCAGATACTGACCAGTGGCATATTCAGATGTAGTAAAACTATTCTTCTTGGAGATTTTAATATTAATCTGTTAGACCATTCAACTCATCTTCCTACAAACATTTTCCTTAAAGCCCTAAACTATTTCCCTCATATATCAGGCAAAACAAGATTCCCAGACAACCTTGATCTTGGTCAACCATCCTTACTAGATCAGATCTGGACTAACTTTACTCCACCATCCTCTTCTGGTATCGTCCATTTCAATCATTTGCCTATATTTATTAATATAATTTTAAATTTGACACCAGACTATAAACATAAAATCACCTTTAGGATATTCAACAGTTCAAATCACAATTTCTTTACAAGCGAATCTGCTAAAGTAAACTGGAACGATCCCTTATCTAAGTTCTAATACAAACGAAAACTTCATCACTTTCCACGATAAGATTCGCACCTTGTATAAAGCATGCTTCCCTCTAAAAACAAAATTTATTTCTAGAAGACTACAAAACCCTGGGATCTCAAGCGGCCTATTAAATTCTATAAAATACATAAGTACATTTTTTAAGAGTTATAAGCTGGGTTTTAGTAACTCATTCCTTTTATAAACAATATCACAATCATGTGACAAAACTCATTAAAGAGGCAAAGTAACTATTACCATAATTTTTTTTTTTTGTAACTTCAGAAATGATACGAAAAAAATATGGAAAACAATAAATGAAATTAGAAATAATACAAACTTGAAACATATTATAACAACCCAGCAATATAACAATTTAACTTTAGATAAACCCCTTGACATAACTTTTGCAACATTACCCATGAACTAAGTAATAAACTACCCAACTCTAACAGAAACCCAACTCATTATCTACAAAAGTATTTTCCAAATTCTATCTTGTTGCCGGAAATATCTACCTGTGATACATTTATTATTTTTTTCTTAAATCACTAAAAAAATAAAAACTCGTGTAAATGAGATTTCAGTTTCACTACTAAAGCATAACTCAATTATTCTCCATACCAATAACCATCCTTTTTAATCAATCTATCAAAACAGGGACGTTCCCTTCTATACTAAAAATAGCAAAAATCACTCCTATCCTGAAAACTGGCCCAAACAATAACCCTAAAAACTATCGTCCAATCTCAAACCTTAATATCTTCTCAAAAATCTTTGAATCATTGATGAAAAAATATCTAATGAACTATCTAGAGAAAACTAACTTTAAATCCAACACAATTTGGATGTAGACGTAATCGTAATATTTTCCAAGCACTAAACCTGTTTTCATCCAATATCTACTCCGCTCTTGACAGCAAGCTATCTGTCCTGTCTGTATTTATTGACTTTGTTAAAGCTTTCGATACTGTTAACCATAAAATTCTTTTAGACAAACTATATCATTATGGCATTAGTGGTCCCATCCACTCATGGTTTACAGATTATTTGACAAACAGAATCCAGCAAACTGTATTTGAGGGTGCATATTCCTCGTTCAATAATATTCACCTTGAAGTTCCTCAAGGTAGTATTCTAGGCCCAATACTTTTTTTTATTTTATTTACAAAATTACATATCTGATATACTTAAACTCTCTAACACCATCCTATTTGCAGACGATATAACACTGTATTTAGTTGGACCACACCCAGAAGAACTGATTGCAACAGCAAACAATGAACTTCATCAATTACACCAATGGTGCATATCCAATAGACTAACACTGATAAAACATACCTTATGTTGTTTACAACTAAAAAATATCACCAGCTACCCCTTCTCCAGATTAATAATTGCAACACCCCCACTAAATTTCTTGGCATAATTTATGATGAATCAATGAATTTCAAACTTCACATTGATAATCTCACCTTAAAAATATCCAGATACATTGCCTTACTCCATCAAATTTAAGATTTAATACCCTTATATGTACTACAGTGTACTCGTATATATTATGCTCATATCAACCCACTACTTACTGCAATCCAATATGGTGTACTACATATCTTACTTATCTGATACCACTAACAACTTCAACAAAAAAAAAAAAAAATTAGAATAATCACAAATAACAGTTACTTAGAACATACATGTCCTCTATTTAAACAAACCCAATTGCTAAGATTAGAGGACATAACAAAAATTGCTATATCCTCTCTAATGTTTAAAAACGAGGTATCTATGCAAAATGCCCTCCCCGATCATAACCATGATACACGTTATTGTGACCAACTACGTCCTCCTCCCCATCGCCTCTCAAAGTACCGTTAATCTACATTATACTTGGGACCTGCTTATTGGAATATCATCACTCCCCATATAAAAAATTCACCATTAGTTCCTACTTTTAAAAACAAGCTAAAAAGACACATCATAAATAATTTTTAATACTTGCATTTGTCTCTCCCTTCTCTGTACCCCATTCCTTGTCCTAGGCCCATTTTATGTACATTAGCGTGATATATATATATATATATATATATATATATATATATATATATATATATATATATATATATATATATATATATATATATATATATATATATATATATATATATATATATAATTACACACTTTTTATTTGAAATCTTTAATTTACAATATTCGCAATTATTTTTTGTTTATCATAATTTAAATCTATGTACACTATTGTTACTTTATACTCACTATTGATTTTTTCTTTTGTACAATTTTCGTAGATATTCCTCTTATGCATATCTTAACATTTTCAGTAATATCTCCATTTTTTTTTCTTGTTTATAATGCACATTCTTGTACCCCACTACAACCCCCTTTCCATCTACATATATGTAATATATACCTAGATTTAATACGTTTTTTTTTTCTCTCTCGCTTATGTATTTATTAGTAAAATTTTGTTTAGGATGTTCAGTTTTTTTTATTAATTTAGTGTCTTCTATTAATACAATTTAACCTTTGCCTGAAAAGCTAACGTTTAAAAATAGGCTGTCCGTTAATTCACTCATCTATGTAATATACATATATATACATATAAACAAAAACATTTCGGAAGAGACAAAAGCTTACAAAAAATTTAAGAACATACAGCAAATTCAAATGCAGCACATGAGTACTCGGGGCATAATACAACAAATTAAACATAGGGCATATACTCATCACAAAATATCAGAAAAGTACAGTACTAACATAATCAACTACTATAACAACTGAAATAACATGGTCTCCCACTTGGCCCTCCAAACTCAGACTACCGTTTCTTGATTCTCCTCCTCCTACTGCTCCGAGACCCATCTCTGACTAAATGCCAGGACATATAGTGTTCGCGGCTACATCGGTGTGTAAGTCTTCTCCTGTAGGGTATCATATTTATCTCTCACATCCAGCAGCCATAGCTGTGCCAACTCCTCCTGTGACTCTGGTCACTTCTCCGTCACCATCGTCTTTTCTTCCCTCTGCCATCACTATTTCTCCACCTACCCTCACCTCTCCTCTCTTCACTACACAGCCCAATCCTTCGGTACATTATCCTCCACACCGTACAAGCATCAGAGTCACCATAAAACAACTTTCCTATACCCTTGTAACACTCAATGAACCCACCAGGGATCGTGGTTTTTCCTGGTGCACTGTCACAGCACTGCTAGGCATTATTCTTCCCAGCAAATTATAACGCTCCTTCGAGCTGTGAAGCAAATCCGACTCGCTGGTACTCTCAAATCTTCTCTCCACAGAATACATTAATCTCACTTCTGGGCGTTCGCTACCCACAACATCACTCACGCTTGCTCGCTAGTGGCTTCGTGGAGCCTCCGTGCTACATCCATAAACTAAGAGGCACCATCTGGCCGCTCTTAACAAAACAAAATAGTACTTCCCGAGTGTGACACGACCAGGCCTGCGTCTCACTGTCAGACACAACACTACTATCAATCTGCACTTCTCCCGCCAGCACCTCGATGATATATGTATCGTCACAGCGGGCTGAGAGCTGCTCCTATCCCCACCACACCACACCTATCCCCACACACAGGGCCAAACTCCCATACGCGTCCAACACAAAGCAACAAACCCTGGCACAACATGAACCCAGCCATCGTGCTTCTAGGCCAGCCCCACTTATCCCAGCAACTGCTCGCGTGTGCACACTTCTCATCATCCCTTTGTCCCTTCGAGGAAGCCAACATCCATCATCAGCTAGTACGCTATTCGGGGCCAGCACCTGACAAGTCAACAGGAACTCGGTCTAACAAAATATCCAGCAACATTGATGGTGCTATCTGAGCAGCAAGCAACACATCACCAGCAGCATTACATAACACTGCCTCCCGACGTGGCGCCGTAACGCTCACATCAACGATTCCATCATTACTACTTCCACACGAATGAGGAATCGGGCTAGCAACACCACAAATCATCTCCACTCAGGAGAAACAACACCGGCCACAACACGATGGAAAGAGGCCTCAGATGAGAGAGGTCAACAGGCTTGCCAGCCTGACCCACGTGGTTACACCCAACAAACGTGGCCACACCCGACCAACAAAACCGCCTCAACTGCTCCTGGGTCAACTCGACTTCGAAATAGCCAGGCCGCTAGGTGCAATTTACACCTGTGCCTCCTTAACTGCGGATGGCACAACAAAATGGAGCATGAAACCTCCGACTAGACAAAATAACGTCATCACTTACTACTAACTCCACCCGACCCTGAACTTCCTTGCCATCCACTCCCGCCTTGGCAGGTAGTGGAGCAGCACATACACAATGGACAGAACACAGGGAAGGAAACTCCCACCTCCCTAGCAGAGTCAGGAATCTCCCAGCCTTCGGCGGTGACCGCTGATACATGTACATGCTCGCCTCACCTTAGGTTGAGTAACAAGAAAAACAGTCATTTACATCAACAGCCTCTACATCTGGGATGGGGTCCATGGATGGTGGCTGTACCTATTCTACCACCTACCAGGTGATTCCCAAAAAAGAAATCGATTCCGACACTGGCGGGTCCTTTGCTAGTGCTACCCACGCCTCCGTGGTCACTAGCGGGCATGACAACCTAATTTCCGCCATGGCGAAGCTTTCCACGGCGCCAGTTCTCCCGCATCATACAGGTTGGTCGGGGGCAATTCACCTCCCACAGCGACTACAGCGCCGCTGTCTCTCTCAAAAGTGTAACGTCTTACTCAATCCCATCAATCTCAACAGTGCCCCAACACAAGAAAAGGCGGCACCAGTCTAATTAAGACCTCACAATGGACGGTGAGGTACCTACAAACGAGCGGGTGGCCACGATGGCCTTTCCACAGTCACGACCAAATACAGCCCTAGACTTCATCACTCTGCTGGTTCCAGTCATGAGACAGAGCCACCAGCTTCTGGGGCATCTTTGAAGCTGTGGCTGTTATTAATTTTGGGCAGTTAAATTTAAAGTGTCCTGTATTTCTACAGTAATAACAAGTGGGCTGCATGCTGTATCTGTGAGTGCTGTGTTCCATGCTCCCCACCTGTCTTCGTCAAGAAGTGGGTAGAAACTTATTACCCATGGAGCCTACTCCCCCTGACTTATTGTCAAAGCCACTACTAAAAACGTGAGCCTCAAGACATTCTGGCGCCTGCCGCGCCACCGGACAAAGTATCACTATCCCTGCCAGACGTACTACAAATCCAACGTGACACAGGCCGGTGCGCCAACACGTGGTCATCAGCCCACGTCGCTGCCTCCTTTAAGCTTTTAAACCCTTTCACCCTGAGCAGCGGTACCAACTCCTTCTCGGCCACATTAACAAATTGCTCCATTACCATGAGCTCCTTTAACTCAGGGTAGCAGATGGCCAGCTCGCTAATAATCCACTTCCCGAACGTTTCCTCGAGATAGCGAGCACAACCCTACAGCCCATACGCCTCCGGCCGCAGCTCATAAGCTCCCATGATGTCAGCCTTGAACTCCTCATAATCCTCCAGATCCTCCACTGGCATCCTATCATAGACTTCAAGAGCCTTGCCCTTTAGCATATTTGCCACCAGGCCAACCCATCTCTCCTGAGACTAATCAAATTCTGAGACTCTTCTCAAATCGTCTCAACCATTCGGTTATTTTTTTTCTCATCAAACTCGTGTATTAAATTCAAACTCGTCATCACCTGGCTTTCTACGGCATGCTCCTTCACTTCTCCTTCTCTCCTCAAGCCATGAGGTGAATTAGCCTCAATCCGATTCTTCTCCAGCTCAAACATCCTATTCTTTATTTTACAGCCTCTTCCCTCTCATACATCTTCGCCTCCTTCTCCATCTCAAGTAATCTCATATTCTTCTCCTTCTCGACTTCAAGCAGCCTCGTCTCCTTCTCAGCTTCAAGTCTCCTCCTGGCTTCTCTGGCCTCCTCAGTCTTCAGTCTTCTTTCCTTGGCTTCAGCCTCCAACTGAAGACTTCTCAATTCTCTCTCCTGAGCCTCCAACTCCATTCTCCTCATTTTTAACTTAAATTTTATCTCCTCAGGCATGCAAGCCTTCTGTCTGGAAAAACCACCAAGGATGCGGGCATGGTTAACGCATCCGTGGACGCTAGTTGTGGACTATGGGTCTGACCATTCTGAACTGAACGTTTAGGCGTTGCCCTTTCTGTGGATTTCCCGGCTTGCGGCCCTGCCACACTTCTGTCAAGACACCTCATGTCAGGTAATTCCTATCTCAAAATTAAATGGTGTACACTGTGATGCTCTAGAAAAGGCAAGTTAGTGTAATATATATATATATATATATATATATATATATATATATATATATATATATATATATATATATATATATATATATATATATATATATATATATATATTTTTTTTTTATTGATACTTGCATTTTTTTCTTTTTCTTTTTCTTTTTTTTTTGCCAACACCACAATACTTGGCAACGTTTCCTCCAGGTGTTGCTGCGTCCCCACGGTAACTGAGTGAGGTCACACGGTCAGAGTAACGTGTTAATCCATAGTCACTTCATCTCGCGCCGCCAGCCAGGATGAAAACGTACTCAGTAAATAATAATAGGGGTTCATTAATTGACTCCTCAAGAGCTGTTACCCGAACACCAAAAACCTCCAACGTGCCTTGACTTATACCTCGATGGTGGTGTGGAAAAAAAAATCGTAACTAAAGAATAAAAGTAGAACATCATAGTTTAAGGGAAATATTAATCTATATCTAAAAGGAAACCTATCATATTTACTTAAAATTCACAATGGAGAGAGAGAGAGAGAGAGAGAGAGAGAGAGAGAGAGAGAGAGAGAGAGATGGAGTATGGGGAGCGAGGTTATCAGCGACACATAGGCTCTAATCTGATAATTGCCAAGTACAAAGTTTGGCAGCGCCGCAGGTCAGGGAATCTCCGGAAAGGGCAACGCCTAAACGCTCAGTTAATAATGGTCAGACCATAGTGTCCTCAGACCGAACTCAACTAGGTTAAATCTACACTACCACTTCCAGCAGAGGTAGGGGACTCCGGCCGCGAGTCACCCCTATTAACGGCCTTGCCCTCGATGGCGTAAACTGAATGTGGGCGCACAAAGGACAACAAAACTAACAAATAACACTCACCCCCACATGGCAACTACAGTTCCAGCTATCTTGGCGAAGTCACAAATTTCTGTTACGACTACAAATCCCTAACCTTCTCTCAGCTGCCTCAAATGGACTGGTGACCTCATGTGTATCCTGGTGTTATGACCGTTGGTGAAAAGGATGCATGAGTCAAAAAGGGGACCTTTAACCCATCTTCAGCCCAGTCAAATAGGAGGCGTCTTTTGGGTAGGTAGTCCATCTGAGGCAGCTGAGAGAAGGTTAGGGATTTGTAGTCGTAACAGAAATTTGTGACTTCGCCAAGATAGCTGGAACTGTAGTCGCCATGTGGGGGTGAGTGTTATTTGTTAGTTTTGTTGTCTTTTGTGCGCCCACATTCAGTTTACGCCATCGAGGGCAAAGCCGTTAATAGGGGTGACTCGCGACCGGAGTCCCCTACCTTTGCTGGAAGTGGTAGTGTAGATTTAACCTAGTTGAGTTCGGTCTGAGGACACTATGGTCTGACCATTATTAACTGAGCGTTTAGGCGTTGCCCTTTCCGGAGATTCCCTGACCTGCGGCGCTGCCAAACCTTGTACTTGGCAATTATCAGATTAGAGCCTATGTGTCGCTGATAACCTCGCTCCCCATACTCTCTCTCTCTCTCTCTCTCTCTCTCTCTCTCTCTCTCTCTCTCTCTCCGTTGTGATTTTCAAGTAAATATGATAGGTTTCCTTTTAGATATGATATTTCCCTTAAACTATGATGTTCTACTTTTATTCTTTAGTTACTTTTTTTTTTTTTTTTTTTACAGCACCATCGAGGTATAAGTCAAGGCACGTTGGAGGCTTTTGGTGTTCGGGTAACAGCTCTTGAGGAGTCAATTAATGAATCCCTATTATTATTTACTGAGTACGTTTTCATCCTGGCTGGCGGCGCGAGATGAAGTGACTATGGATTAACACGTTACTCTGACCGTGTGACCTCACTCAGTTACCGTGGGGACGCAGCAACACCTGGAGGAAACGTTGCCAAGTATTGTGGTGTTGGCAAAAAAAAAAAAAAGAAAAAGAAAAAGAAAAAAATGCAAGTATCAATAAAAAAAAAAAAATAAAATTATATATATATATATATATATATATATATATATATATATATATATATATATATATATATATATATATATATATATATATATATAAGGCAAGTTAGTGTAATATATATATATATATATATATATATATATATATATATATATATATATATATATATATATATATATATATATATTACACTAACTTGCCTTTTCTAGAGCATCACAGTGTACACCATTTAATTTCGAGATAGGAATTACCTGACATGACAGACGTCTTGACAGAAGTGTGGCAGGGCCGCAAGCCGGGAAATCCACAGAAAGAGCAACGCGTAAACGTTCAGTTCAGAATGGTCAGACCCATAGTCCACAACTAGCGTCCACGGATGCGTTAACCATGCCCGCATCCTTGGTGGTTTTTTCCCAGACAGAAGGCTTGCATGCCTAAGGAGATAAAATTTAAGTTAAAAATGAGGAGAATGGAGTTGGAGGCTCAGGAGAGAGAACTGAGAAGTCTTCAGTTGGAGGCTGAAGGCAAGGAAAGAAGACTGAAGACTGAGGAGGCCAGAGAAGCCAGGAGGAGACTTGAAGCTGAGAAGGAGACGAGGCTGCTTGAAGTCAATATATATCAATGACTTGGATAGTGGAATTAGTAGTGATGTTAGTAAATTTGCGGATGACACAAAGATAGGTAGATTAATTAGGTCAGAATCGGATACCATCGCCTTGCAGGCAGACTTAGATAGAATGAATGAATGAACGGATAGATGGCAAATGCAATTTAATATCAATAAATGCAAAGTGCTTAGCGTAGGTAGGGGAAACCCACATAATAGGTACACATTAAACAACCAAACTCTGGTAGGTACAGGGTACGAGAAAGATTTAGGAGTTATAGTTAACTCTGAACTCTGTCTAGGGAAACAATGCATAGAAGCCAGAAACAAGGCAAATAGGGTACTAGGATTCATTTTTAGGAGTGTTAAAAGTAGAAGGCCGGAAGTAATATTAAAGTTATACTTGGCGCTGGTCAGACCTCATCTAGACTACGCTGTGCAGTTCTGGTCCCCACATTACAGGAAAGATATAGGTCTATTAGAATCAGTACAGAGGAGAATGACTAAAAGGATACAGGGGATGAGGAGTATTCCTTACGAGGCGAGGTTGAAGCTGTTAAATTTACATTCTCTAGAGAGACGTAGGTTAAGAGGGGAGCAGATGAGAATGAGAATCTGACATACGTTACCATAACTCAGAAGATAGTGGAACAGGAGATAGATAGGCTAAAAAAGTTTAAAACACCAGGACCAGATGAAATATATCCCAGAGTACTTAAGGAATACAAAGAGGTTATTAATGAGCCGTTAGTTTCTGTCTTTAAGAAATCACTTGTCAAGCGAGGTACCAGTAATGTGGAAGCAGTAGTACCCGTCCTTAAGAAAAGAGATAAAATTTTTGCTTCTAATTATAGACCTGTCAGCTTAAACTTCTGTTGTAGGTAAAATAATGGAGTCAATAATAGCGAAGAACATTAGGGAACATACAGACAAACATAACTTGATAAATCAGTCACAGCATGGCTTCAAGAAAAGGAAGTCTTGCCTGACGAAATTGTTAAGTTTTTACAGTAAAGTGTACGAGGTAGTAGTAGATAATGGTGATAGTTACGACATCATATATCTGGACATTAGTAAAGCGTTTGACAAGGTACCCCATCAGAGGCTCCTAAGAAAGGTTAGGGTACACGGGATAGATGGGAAGGTGTTAGGGTGGATAAGGTCATGGCTAAGCGACAGGCGACAGGTAGTTGTAATAAACGGTTCTAAATCCGAGTGGGGTCATGCAATTAGTCAGGTGCCACAGGGATCAGTATTAGACCTAATGTTATTTTTAATATATATCAATGACATGGATAGTGGGATTAGTAGTGATGTTAGTAAATTTGCGGATGACACAAAGATAGGTACATTAATTAGGTCAAAATCGGATGCCATTGCCTTGCATCGGATGCCATCGTCTTGCAGGCAGATTTAGATAGGATGAATAAATGGACGGACAGATGGCAAGTGCAGTTTAATATCAACAAGTACAAAATACTTAGCGTGGGTAGAGGAAACTAACACAGTAGATACACAATAAACAACGAAATTCTGGTAGGTTCAGGTTACGAAAAAGATTTAGGAGTTATAGTTGGCTCTGAACTCCGTCTAGGACAGCAATGCATAAAGGCCAGAAACATGGCAAATAGGGTATTCATATTTAAGAGTGTTAAATGTAGAAGGCCCGAAGTAACATTAAAGTTATATATGGCGCTGGTCAGACCTCATCTAGACTACGCTGTGCAGTTCTGGTCCCCACATTACAGGAAGGATATAGGTCTATTAGAATCGGTACAAAGGAGAATGACTAAAAGGATACAGGGGATGAGGAGTATTCCTTACGAGGCGAGATTGAAGCTGTTAAATTGACATTCTTTAGAGAGACGTAGGTTAAGAGGGGACCTGATAGAAGTTGTTAAGTGGTATAAGGGTTATAAAAGGAGGACGTAAGCAAAATTCTTAGGATCAGCAAACAGGTCAGAACAAGAAATAACTTTTAAAAAACTTTTTAAACTTTTAAAATAATTAGGTTTAAGAAAGAGTTAGGAAGAAACGGATTCTCAAGAGTGGCAGATGAATGGAACTGACTCAGTAATCATGTCGTTAGTGCTAAAGACATTAGGGAGCTTTAAGAAACGATTAGGTGGGTTTATGGATGGGGATGATAGGTGGAATAGGTAGGTATATTTCATACAGTGACTGCCACGTGTAAGCCTGGTGGTTTCTTGCAGTTTCCCTTGAAGAGTTTATCGTGAAATATTCATTGCCGTCCATGTTATCATTGCCTTTGATGATGGTAAACACCTGTATTAAGTCGCCTCTAAGTTTTCTTTATATTAATGGATTTTTTTTTTTTTTTACTTTTTTTTTTTTAAGACGCTCTTCACATGATTTGTTTCTTAGGCTTGGCATCATTTTTCATACTCTACGCTGAACTCTTTAATTTCTCAATGTCTTTTTGGTAATAGGAGCACCATTAGTGAACGCAATATTCCAAAAGGAGACGGATTAAAGAGTTATACAAAGTGAGGATTGTATCCTTAAATTTATATTAAAAAGTTCTGCCGATATATATATATATATATATATATATATATATATATATATATATATATATATATATATATATATATATATATATATATATATATATATATGTGTGTGTGTGTGTGTGTGTGTGTGTGTGTATTACCGGTGCCATTTGACCGTTTCCTTGTATTTTCATACATATATTTACCCAATTGTACCTATATTATGTAAGCACAATAATACCCTTTCTTATATTATATGCACGTATATTGTTTTATTTATTTATTTTTTTATTATCTATTTAATTTTTTTCTTCTTTTACCTTGGCGTATTGTATTTATCGTGTAACAGCAGCAGCAATAATAACAAATTGCAGTTCATTGTTGTTGCGGTAGTATTGTCAACAGTAAAAATAACAAAAAATAATAATAATAATAAAGCCCACTGAGATGCCAGCACCAGAAAAGGGAAAGAGGTAGTAAAAAAACTGAAGGCTAAGTGTCTTGAAACCTCCTTGAAGGAATTCAAGTTATAGGAAGGAAGGTGGAAATGCAGAAGCAGGTATGGTGTTCCAGAGTTTACGAGAGATAAGGATGAATGATTGAGAATACTGGTTAACTCTTGCATTAGAGAGGTGGACAGAATAGAGGTGAGAGAAAGAAGTAAGCCTTTTGCAGCGAGGCCGCGGGAGGAGGGGAGGCACGCAATTAGCAAGATCAGAAGAGCAGTTAGCATGAAAATAGCGGTAGAAGATAGCTAGAGATGCAACATTGCGGCGATGAGAGAGAGGCTGAAGACATTCAGTTTGAGGAGAGGAGTCGATGAGATGTAAAGCTTTTGATTTCACCCTGTCTAGAAGAGCGGTATGAATGGAATCCCTCCACACATGTGAAGCATACTCCATACATGGACGGATAAGGTCCTTGTACAGAGTTAGTAGTTGGGGGGGGATTAAGAAAAACTGGCGGATGTCTCTGAAAGCCTAACTTCATAAAAAGCTGTTTTAGCTACAGATAAGATGTGAAGTTTCCAGTTCAGATTATATGTAAAGGACAGACCGAGGAGGTTTAGTGTAGAAGAGGGGGACAGTTGAGTGTAAATGAACAAGAGGGGATAGTTGTCTGGAAGGTTGAGTCGAGTTGATAGATGGAGGATTTGAGTTTTTGAGGCATTGAACAGTACCAAGATTGCTCTGCTCCAATCAGAAATTTTAGAAGGATCAGAAGTTTAGCGTTAAGTGGCTTCCCAGCGTGAAGTGTTTACCTGAAGTGTTGGACATCTATGAAAAGACGTGGAAAAGTGCAGGGTGAAATCATCAGCGAAGGAGTGGATAGGACAAGAAGTTTGGTTAAGAAGGTCATTGATGAATAATAAGAGTGGGTGGTAGTACAGAACCCTGAGGAACACAACTATTAGAACACTGAACGTCTACCACAGCAGCAATAGAACGGTCAGAAAAGAAACTTGAGACGAAGTTACAGAGAGAAGGATAGAAGCCGTAAGAGGGTAGTTTGGAAATCAAAGTCCTGTGCCAAACTCTATCAAAAGGCTATAGCAAAAGTTTCACCAAAATCTCTAAAAGAGGATGACCAAGACTCAGTAAGGAAATCCAGATCACCAGCAGATAATGACGATCAAACTTTAAATAGGCAGAAAATTAAAGCAATGGGACGGTAGTTTGAGGGATTAGAACGGTCACCCTTTTTTAGGAACAGGTTGAATGTAGGCACCCTTTTTATGAACACATTTTAGGAACAGGTTGAATGTAGGCAAACTTCCAGCAAGAAGGAAAGGTAGATGCTGACGGACAGAATTTAAAGAGTTTGACTTGGCAAGGTGCAAGCACGGTGGAGCAGTTTCGAAGAACAATAGGAAGGACCCCATTAGTTACACAAGCCTTCCGAGGGCTTAGGCTAGCGAGGGCATGGAAAACATCATTGCGAAGAATTTCAATAGATTGCATGAAATAGTTAGAGGGTGGAGGAGAGAGGGGAATAAGCCCAGAATCGTCCAAGGTAGAGTTTTTAGCAAAGGTTTGAGCGAAGAGTTAAGCTTTAGAGATAGATGTGATAGCAGTGGTGCCAGGAGAAAAAGATTAAGCAAAGTTATTGGAGATATTTTTGGTCAGATGCCATAACTCATGAGAGGGAGTTATATCTTGAAAGATTTTGACACTTTCTGTTAATGAAGGAGTCTTTTGGCTAGTTGGAGAACCGACTCGGCACGGTTCCGGGCAGAAATATAAAGTGCCTGAGATTCTGGTGATGGAAGGCTTAAGTACCTTTAGTGGGCGAACTCTATCATGTATAACCCGAGAACATGCTGTGTTAAACCAATCTTTGGAAGGTTTAGGTCGAGAAAAAGAGTTGCCAGACGCTATCACCTCTGTTATGCGCTCGGCACACAAAGATGGGTCTCTGACACGGAAGCAGTAGTCATTCCAAGGAAAATCAGCAAAACACCTCCTCAGGTCCCCCCACCTAGTAAAGGCAAAACGCCAGAGCCACCTTCGTTTAGAGGGATCCTGAGGAGGGATTGGAGTGGCAAGACAAGATACAGATATGAGTTTGTGACCGGAGCAGCCCAACAGAGAAGAGAGGGTGACAGCATAAGCAGAAGGATTAAAGGTCAGGAAAAGGTCAAGAATGTTGTGGGTATCTCCAAGACGGTCAGGAATACGAGTAGTGTGTTGCATCAATTGCTCTAGGTCGTGGAGGATAGCAAAGTTGAAGGCTAATTCACCAGAATGGTCAATGAAAGAAGAGAAAAGCCAAAGCTGGTGGTGAACATTAAAGTCTCCAAGAATGGAGATCTTCACAAAAGGGAAGAGAGTCAGAATGTGCTCCACTTTGGAAGTTAAGTATTCAAAAAATTTCTTATAGTCAGAGAAGTTGGGTGAGAGGTATACAGCACAGATAAATTTAGTTTGAGAGTGACTCTGTAGTTGTAGCCAGATGGTGGAAAACTCGGATAATTCAAGAGCGTAGACACAAGAGCAGATTAAGTCGCTGCGCACATAAACACAACATCCAGCTTTGGACTGAACATGAGGATAGAGAAAGTAGGAGGAAACAGAAAAGGGGCTACTTTCAATTGCCTCAGACACCTGTGTTTCAGTGAGGAAAAGAAGATGATGTTTAGAAGGAGAGGTGATGTTCTACAGGTTGAAATTTAGATCTGAAGCCCCGTACATAGTATGCATCATGATGCGCGGACTGTTAAACGGATGTGTTGAAAAACGAGTTTTTCAACAAGAAGCCACATTACCATCGTGTTGATGGACCGGAGCCATTTCAAATCTGTATCATCATTCAGAATGGCAGGAGTGGCAGAGTGGCAGCGCCGATGGCTCAACCACCACCACCCGCCAAATCCCTTGAGTGGACAAGGACCACCACTCTACATTTTATTGAATTGCTGAAGGAGCATCCATCTATTTGGAACGTCAAGTGCAAGCACTTCAAGATGAGAAACATCAGGAGTGTAAGCTTGGAAACCATAAAATCAGACTTATCGAGTTTTGGAAACTGTACATTGCGGAATGAAGACATCACTAAAAAGCTGCAGACACTGAAGACACAATTCAACAGGGAAATGTCTGCAATCAACGCATCACAGAAGTGTGGGGCTGGCACGGGCTATCTCTACACTCCGAAATTATGTTGTTTTGATGAGCTGCGTTTCCTGGTTGACGGAGAAGCTCGTGCATCGACTTCCAACTTAGATGAAGGAGAAACTACTACTGCACAAGTATGTTAATAATTTTATTGTGTGCACTTGTACTCCAGCATAAATATAATTTACATACTTATTAACATACATAATATATGACAGAAATATTCTCTCTCTCTCTCTCTCTCTCTCTCTCTCTCTCTCTCTCTCTAGCATATGCCACACATACGTTGTTACCATGGAACAGGTCCTTTATCATTAAAATACTCCAAGAACTCTTTCCTGACGGCTTTTACCTCATTTGTGGGATGCCTCTGTAGTCTCTCCAAAGGCAGAAGCTGCCTAACATCACGCCATACCCCGGATGTTACCATTCCATCCACAACACTCTCGTTGTTCAAACTATTAACAGGTGTATAGAATGATTCACGTTCCCTGCACAAGAAAATGTGCAGAGCTGTACAGGCAAGAAGAATTTTCTCTACCCTACTGAGGGCTCAAATTTATTGCACTCAGGAGAATGCGAAACTTATTTGACAATGCCAAATGCATTCTCAACAATACGCCTTGCTTTTGAAAACCTGTAGGAGAAAATTCTTTGTTCATTATTTTGATCTTTAAATGGATACGGTTTCATGAACTATCTCTTTGAGTGGGAAGGCATCGTCACCTACAAAGACGTATGGCTGTCACTCAGCTGTTCATCTGTGGGAAGGCCCATTGCTCTGTCCTGCAGCCGCGCGCACAAATTTGAGTTTGCCCACACACCGCCATCTGAAATTCGTCCATTTGTCCCCATATCTACATATATTAATTCATAGTTTGCGTTCACGACAGCCATGAGAACTATACTGTGTGAACCCTTATAATTGTAGTAGTAGGATCCACTCTCTTTTGGAGGCGATATAGCGATGTTTCCCATACACCGCTCCAACACAGTGAGGAAAATTCCACTTCCCAAACGGAAGTGCCTTCCATTCACCAGTTGATGGCATCTGAAAAAAAAAAAAAAAAAAGGGAGGGGGGGAATTAAGCATAATTTTTTAATACACATGTAGGGAAAACTGAAACACTCTTAATATTAATATAAAATAGAATTTATTTATCCAAAGATCGATGAAGTGGCATCTCTGCCAGGCAATGAGGACGCCGTCGATGAGTCACCAGACGTACCCTCTCCTTCACCCACACCAAGCCTGACTTCTGTCTGTTATACTGCTCCCTCGCGTACTCCCTACCCTTTCCCTTCCTGTAGTTCAGGTGGAACTTCAAAGAAGAGGAAGCAAATTGACGAAATCGATAATGTGATGGCACTTGCTATTAATAAACTCTCATCCCTTCCCAGTCCCAACAATCCTGAGTCATTGCTAGATATATCCAAGTTTGTTGATACTGAACTGAAGAACATGAGTGAAATGTAACAGAAGCCAGCCAGAAAACTAATATGCGATGTTCTTCACATGAGTGACATGGGTGATATGACCAGGGACCATAAGGTAGTGCGAATAGTGGGTTCTGATGTTGTTTCTTTATGTTGTACTCTTGTGTCACTGTTTTCAACAACAAAAAAAAATTGTTATTGCAAGCTATTTCATAACAATCTTAGCATAAAGAGGAGTCATTTTATCATTCAAGTTTCTACATTACCTATTTATTTGTCATGAGTGAATGCCACTTCATATTATTTATTTCTAACCTCTTGTTTGGTAATTTCCTTCCAAGTAGGAATTTTTTTTTTTTATACTTTCTTATGTGGTGTCACATATACAGGTATATAGGAATTATGTACTAGTATTATTGTTATTGTAATAAGAAAAATATCTGCGTACTTTTTATCTATATTTGAACCTTACCTTCAAATAATCCTCCCTAACGACATTATAGATGGCTTCACAGATTTCGGGGAGGATTAGACCAAGGCTCTGTTTTGAAATCTTAGTTGAATATTGGAAGCTTGTGTACGATCCTCCAGCTGCAAGAAAGCTTAGTGGAGCCTCCAAACGAGCTCCTAGTGATATGTTGTCTCGAAAGCTTACAAATGTACGGTTCTATTTTTGTCAGCAATTTATGAAATCCAGGGATTGGCATTCTTGTGTAATTTTCAGTCTGTTGGATTTTCTACTTGTAGCTCCAAAAATATTTGATTGAAGCTTCCCTTCAGAGGTCGCCGAGAAGGCCATTGTTACATCACAAGCTTCTACGTTTCTTCCTCAAAAGTTTTTTTTTTTTTCTTTGCAGCACACAGAGCAACTACACCCCACAGTAGAATCTCCTGGAAGAGTACATCATCGGCAGACATCCTGCCATTATGAAAGCTGAATTGCAACTGAGCAGCTCACGCGCGGGAGCAAGTGAGCAGTATTGCAGTACAGTTTGGCCGCTAGTAATTTTATTCAACACCACTACTGCATCACTTGGCTAATACATGATGCATAGTGCAAATGTTGCAGAAGTTAATGAAAAAAAAAAAGTTAAGGGGGGTGTCAAGACACTTAGGGTCGTTATCAGAAGAGCAGTCCGACCCGGGGACATTTGTGGTCCCCACCCTAGATGGGGACTCCGAGGCTGGTGTAGGAGTCGCCATGATAATTTTGAAATTTCGAGTTAAGGGTGCGTGTGTTATTAGGTGCTTGTAGTTTTGTGTGGAGGAAGAGACTTGTCTATAGAGAGCAGGCTGTGACTGCCCCCTGCCCCCGCACTTTTGGACATTGATGGCTAGGTTTTAAGCTACTCGTTATTATTACTCCTAAATCAATTTCGTGTTCAACACTTTTAAGTTGGGTAACATTTAAAATATACTTTGCTTTCTCGTTTCTATACCCTATGTGAAGTACTTTGCACTTATCTGCATTAAAACTAGTTGGCCAGGTTTGTCCTCACTCTGCCAATTTGTCTAGATTTTTCTGCATTTCTATTACTTGTTCGTTAGTGACTATGGAATTCGCTATTTTGGTGTCATCAGCAAATTTTCATATTAAACTAGCAACACCCACATCAATGTCGTTAATATAAACCAGGAAGAGAACAGGTCCTAAGACTGATCCCTGTGGCACCCAGCTGATTAAGTTAGTCCACTTGGATGTTTTTCCATTTATTACGACTCTTTGTTTACGGTTCTTTGGCCACTTTTCAACCCATCTCAACACGTCGTGTTGAGATGGGTTGAAAAGTGTGATAACGTGTGATTTTAGTTAAATCAGTAAACGTTTGTGGGGCTTTGTCGAAGGCCTCTTGAAAATAAAGATTTATTATGTCTACTGCTTTACTCTTGTCATACTGGTTCAGAATATCATAGAAGTCTAAGAGAGAGAGAGAGAGAGAGAGAGAATGTGAAGCGGAAGTGATGCGAGGAATAATGTGCAGTAGTCATGACATAAAAGGAGCTAAAATGATGGATGTGTGTCTGGGAGACGAATGAGAGAAGTCGGAATGTAGTTACATCACATCACATTTTGTGAATAATGTAAATTTTTTTTTCTGATTATTTAAACTGTGACAGTTATATATGAAAAAAATAAATAAAATAAAAGGCATAGGAGAAAAAAAAAATAATGAATTTACGATAGTGCGAGTAAAAATAAACAGGAATAATGAACGTCTTTCCATATTACTGGAACTTATGCTTCGACGTTAGTTATTTTTACTTGAAACTGCATTACATAGACTTTACACTAACCTTTCTGCATTGTCTCCCGCTATGTTGGCTTGATATTTCAAGATTCATTTGCGCCGCCTCTGCTGAGTAGAAAGTGTGATTGATATATCTTCACCCTTATTTTTTTTTATTATTTTTTCTTTTTCTATAAGACTTCCCCATCAGTTTTCTTTTCTTCGTATCGAGTTTTCTTCCCTTCCCCCGCCCTTCTCTCTCTCTCTCTCTCTCTCTCTCTCTCTTGCAAGGTTTTCCTCAATTTTATTTATTTTATTTTATTTTATTTTTGTCCATGAGTTCTCTCCCGACTTTGTTAGGAAACTTCTATTCTCTTACCCTTTTTCCTCCTCCTTTTCCTCCATCCTCTCCTCCTCCTTCTCCGCAGATGTCCTCTGCAAATGTGTGTGTGTGTGTGTGTGTGTGTGTGTGTGTGTGTGTGTGTGTGTGTGTGTGTTCAACAGTAATATTTACGCCCCAAATATTGCTCATCTTGCACGATCCATCTGTAGTGTGAATTATGGTGGTTGTTTTTGTTTGGTTTGTGTGCGTGTATGTTATGTGTTACTGTTGTTCTGATTCATGCTGTCAATGTTCTTGTTCCTGTTTTTATTTTATTTTTTTCCTTATATATATATATATATATATATATATATATATATATATATATATATATATATATATATATATATATATATATATATAATTTTATGCTTGAGCTCATTATTTCCTTAAGTAAAGATACTTATCGTCTCTTGTATTTTCTCGTTTTCCTTTGTATTAAATTTAAGAAATCTATATCACTCATGTACTATGGGGACCAAAACTGCATTGCATAATTTAGATGAGGTCTGACCAGCTCCAAATGTAACTTAAATATTACGCCGGGACTTTTGTTTTTAACACTCCTAAGATTTAATCTTAATACTGTATTTGTTTTATTTATGGTCTATATGCAATGTTTTCTGAGATGGAGGAGGAGGACTAGAATGGAGGAGAGGATGTCATGAAGCAGCAGTAACAGCAATGTAAATTATAAAACATGACCCACGAGCACTCTTCATTAGCTTTAAATCTGCGCGGGACAGCCGGCGGCGTGAGTGGGGGACATACCGGCAGGACCTTGCTTCGTGGCGCTAGGCAGTGAGTGTGAGGTATTGTGGTTGAGCATATCGAGGTGTGGGCTGAAGAATGCGAGGAGTTACAGAGGCCGTGTCGTTCGTCTATCGCTAGAAATTCCCAAACTCTGCTACTCTGCAAGGGTCGTCCCGTGTGAAGCAAGGCCGCCGCGGCAGCTATTGGAAGGCACTTTTTTTTTTTTTTCGATCAAGAATTTCAAAGATTTTATACTTGCAGCAGCATACACGGAACTATCTTTAGGCAAGCAGCGAAACTCGGTGAGATAGTGACCATACACAGGAGAGGTAAGATCCTTGAACCCAATTTGCGGCGCTCGATAACAATGTTTGGTGGAGACGCGACTCACTGCTGCCCGCCACAGTTTGAATGTATCACCATAACAACAGAATTGGTCGAACATTGTCAATGGGGATGTAACTCTTTCTAGTGGATCCAATCACCATTATTCCTAACTAACTATTGTAAAGTGCTGGACACACAGTTCAGGTGGAATTCCTTTTCCAGACACGCCTGTGGTGCTACCACTCGGGGGGGGGGGGAGCGACCACGGTCCTCAACTCTCTTCGTTCAAGTGAGTACAACTCTCTTCGTTCAAATGAGTATAAGAAACGAAGGAAAATCCAAGCGATAGATAATGAAGATAGGGAAGATGCTCGAGAAAATTGTACGTTGATGCAGGTCTCTGTCGTGGCTTTGCACTTTGTGAACCACAACTATTGTAAGCAAGTGAGGTACGTTGCGGTCCCACATGTGCCTCCTGCCGAATCGAGGGGAGAGGAGGTGCAGGCGATGCAGAAATGGAGGGACGTCATATCATTGAGAAGAAACATTCGTGAGGAGTGTGACAAAGGATTACAGCAGAAAAAAAAAAAAAAAAAAAAAACCTGAGGAAAAAATATTCCAAAACCAAAACCCTAACAAATGAGTTTAAAACCTTAAAGCCTATTTCCTTAAAGGAAATAGGTAGGTATATTTCATACAGGGATTGCCACGTGTAAGCCTGGTCGCTTCTTGCAGCCTCCCTAATTTTTTATGTTCTCATGTTCTTAAGTAAACGAAAAAAAATAAATAAATAAACACGCTATATGCTGGAATAAGTACGAGATCTGACAAGTAGTACGAACCTCTGTTTATCAATGAGTAGACCCGGGTTTAACGGAGTAGGCAGTTAAGCCAGTTCACTATGTAAGCATATTAATCACAAATTATTTTGTTCAATTTAAGAAATATAGCTTAGTAAGCGAAAAGGCCCATTTAGCATGTATGTCATGTGGTAAAGGGAGCACACAACGGAGTAACACACGAATGGTTGAATAAGTTAGCGAACATAATGACGGGAAACAAGGTTTTACTTCATGAGAGAGAGAGAGAGAGAGAGAGAGAGAGAGAGAGAGAGAGAGAGAGAGAGAGAGAGAGAGAGAGAGAGAGAGAGAGAGAGAGAGAGAGAGAGAGAGAGAGATAATGGAAGGGGAATAAAAACCTAGTATAGGGAAAAACAGGATAGAGGGAAGGAGAAATCTAACGCAAGAGATATACTGCAGTGAAAGAGGAGATAGCAGACGAAGGAGAGAGAGAGAGAGAGAGAGAGAGAGAGAGAGAGAGAGAGAGAGAGAGAGAGAGAGAGAGAGAGAGAGAGAGAGAGAGAGAGAGAGAGAGAGAGAGAGAGAGAGAGAGAGAGAGAGAGAAGAATGAAATGAAAAGAAAGGGCTTGTTTGGAGCTGGAAAGATTGGTGAATGTTATGGTGTGAAGACGAAGAAAAAAGGAGAGAATGCAGGGAGAGAATGTACTTACAAATTTCATGGAACGAGCAGTAACGTCTTAGAAGTGTGGGAAGATGAAGACCAAATGAGTGTGGATGTTCTTACTAATTCAGCATTACTAGTAGTAGTAGTAGTAGTAGTAGTAGTAGTAGTAGTAGTAGTAGTAGTAGTAGTAGTAGTAGTGGTAGTAGTAGTAGTAGTGTTGGTGGCAATAGTAACAGTAGTAGTGATGGTAGCACTAATACTACTACTGCTGGTAGTAGCAGCAGTAGTAGTAGTAATATTAATAGTAGTAGTAGTAGTAGTAGTAATAGTAGTAATAGTAATAGTAGTAGCAGTAGTAGTAGTAATAGTAAGCAATTACCAAGTCACTTCATTTATAACCAATATTTCACAGAACAAATCACAGTAGTATTTGATAAAACCACCAGCATTACGGTTTATAAAATTACATTTTTTTGTTATCACGATTCACACAATTTATAAACTTCTCAAAAATATATATATAAAAAAAAGTAAATAATTAAAATATATAAAAATGCATCCCCAACCAACACCATGATTAAAACCACATAAACATAAACCATTATCCCCACTCAGCCAGCTACTGATTTTTTTTATACCACCACCATCACCATAACCATCACTACCGACACCACCACCACCACCGCTCCTCTTCTTTCATTTCCACTGCTCAGGAGCATGATAAACTGGTAAGTGAAGCTGCGTATTGGGTAACGGTGAGGGACGATGAACACCAAGAGGAGGAAGAGAGGAAGAAAGAGGAAGAAATACTTGTCATCTGGGGAATACATACACCACTATTTCCACGCTAGTTGATAGACTCTTTGGCAGATATGCGAATTGGTCGTGACTAGACCTCAAGTAAAACAGTGCACTCACTCTCACGGTTTTTAAATTTAGATTTCAGTTTTAAGTTCTATGATATGCTATAACTCTATCCAAGATGAGTCACAGCAGATCAAATGACTTAAGGTTGAATCACATGAATGTTTGATTTTGCTATTTTTTACCACGCTTATACATTAATTACCACACGATAAGTATGGGTGGAAAACAGAGAAGCTATGTCTTTCATGAAGCATGGTGCCTTCGAATCGTACGTCTAGTGTAATAGTAAAAGTCTTGTTATATTGGACGCCGCCCACGCGCTGGCTAATGGAACTGTTCGCCCGACTTTCGCCTGCCGCGCCAAGAACAAGGTGGTGGGCGTGATTAAAAAAGTTTCATTGATTAAAAAACCAGAGAACGTCTTAGTCACGGACCCGCCCCCCCCACCAAAAAAAAAAAAAAAAAAAAGCTGCAATATACCAGGTAGTCATTTTAAGGAAGCATAGAACAGCAGTTTGAAAACAAATTGTAATTGACTGCTGCTTTAAGAAGGCCGTCCTTCCAGAAATCATATTTTATCTGAAAATATCCGGCGTGGATGGTGTCATGACATTCTGTTCATACCAATAAAATTAAATGAATAAGTACAGCCGGCGCCCCCCGACAATTATGAGTCGGTGCAAAGCATCCACTCGTCAACTAGTTTGATCCAGTTGCATGGGA
Organism: Scylla paramamosain; assembly: GCF_035594125.1. Taxonomy (NCBI): domain Eukaryota; kingdom Metazoa; phylum Arthropoda; class Malacostraca; order Decapoda; family Portunidae; genus Scylla; species Scylla paramamosain. The sequence goes on from NC_087179.1 coordinate 5,041,659, forward strand.
AAGCGGACCATAAGAGTATGTCATGGCAACGCCTGACAGACGGTGGTCTTGGGCACATTCTCACATTAACGGTTTTGATGTAAATTTGACAGTTTATTTATTTATTTATTTATTTTACTATTATTATTATTATTATTTATTTATTTTTTTTTTTTCGTGTGTTCCCGAGTTGATTGCTTCAAGTTAGTTACATATCCTTCTATATCGGCCACCAATGACCACTAAACCTGGTATTACTGGTTACAAATAACGTCTATTGTTGATGTGTGCCAAGGAATAAAATCATCTGAAAAACAATTAGAATTGCTTTAGTTAGATAATTGCGTACTGGTTCAGAGATGGTGGCCACACCATAACAGAGCATAACAATATGTGTGGGATAAGAAAGAAAATTGCTCAGAGAATCTTAACATTATGAAAAAAAATAAATAAATAGTCACTAACAGGTCCAGGTCCCTCTCACAGCTGCCCTAATATGAGTCAGCTCTCACTAGGCTGTCACCCTTAAAGCCCAACATTATGTAAATCCAGGCCAATTTACACCAGTCACACACAGCTATAGCTTCAAAGATCGCCACACACAGGGAAAAATACGACTTTTCACACTAGCAGAGAAAGGACTCGCAAGCACATGTCATGGAAAAGACATACACAAGTACAACACAATACAATCACACAAATCTGTAACTGAATTCTAGGTGCCTTCAACTACCAGATGGGAAAATGATTTGATAGCAAGCTGGTTAACTGGAAGATATTTTTTTGCACGTTCTATAAATATTGAATGGTTTATTAAATAGTTATAATGTTTCTAAGAATATACTTGCGGCATATAAGCTTTAAAAGTGGAAATAATGATGTATGTATGTATAGAGAGAGAGAGAGAGAGAGAGAGAGAGAGAGAGAGAGAGAGAGAGAGAGAGAGAGAGAGAGAGAACGTTCTTCTATACTGTATTTCTGGGACCCCTCCCCCCAAAAAAAAATAAAAATAAAATAATAATAATAATAATAATAATAATAATAATAATAATAATAATAATAATAATAATAATAATTAATGGGCAAACCGTAGTTTTCATGCCTTTTTCTTTCCGTAAAAAATAAGATGAATTATATTCATACAGAAAATCACAACAATTAATAGTCTTAACAAGTTAACAATATAGAGGATGTTGTCTAACATGCACTGAGATTGTCCTATCAAAACAGTAACAATCCAGCATGTTAAGGACGTCCCGCAGAGTCCAGCAGAGCACAGCATTGGTCAACCAAGATATAAAGATAAACAAGAGTTTGTACCATACAAGAAGGAAAGCAGCTAATCAAGAAACTTTGGAGGATGGGAAGCAGAACCATCACAACACAAGACACACAACAATAACTTCAAGAGGGGACCATGTCACGGGCCATCGTCAGAACTACACTACACTACACGACGACACTGGATATTAGCGAAGATGTACTAAGAAAATGAAAAGTGCCCACTCTGAGAAAATTTCTGAAGTCAAAAGGCATACCAAGTTCTGGATATGGCAAGAAACAGCTCCAGAACATGGTGTTACAAGCACTCCGGCACCCAAAACTGATGGAAGACACTGAACCCCTGGAAGATGAAAATATTTTCAAGAAAAGGAGAACAGTACAAATACATAATCAAAAAATTGTTTTCCCAGTCCATACAACACTTACAGAGTAGCAAGAAGACTTAGCAACCATCACTTACATTACACAATCAAATTGCTATGTTTATCTGTTGATAAATGAACAGAAGAAGGTCGGCCCAAAGAATTCAAGCTTTTCAAAAGGAATCTGGCTACCAACTGTACCGGGAGAGACATATACAACAAGTAAGACTTTAAAAATTGGACTACAGCATGACCTGTATCAAACCCAGGTGCACTTGACAGACAAATCAAAATGAGATACCATATGAAGTCTGGATGATTGCTTCTTCCAATGGTGACGACATCGGCACACTTTGCTGCGAGTGTATAGGTGAGTATTATTGCTCTTGAATTTTCTTTTAGTAATAACTTTGTAACACAAACAGCTATATTGTACTAGTTCCTCACACAGCTGTGTTCTGCCATAGCACTCACTACTCTTTTGTGACAACCAAAATGTACATTAAGACCAGTAAAGTGTTTGAAGAGTGCATTGTAGCCTAAGTATGCAATAACAGTCAGGAAGCTGACGATTAATAACTAGAGTTTTTCAAGTATAGTTCCATTTCATGAGCATATGTAATCTTATAATTTGTGTGGGTTTTCTGTTTGTCAGTTTTGCCAATGACTGCCATACATCTTTCAAGTATGTATATACAATGACCACAGTCCCCCTATGTCATTGTTTTTCATAACAGTGTACTCTTCATTCCACCCATACACTTACTTTCCTCATGTACCCTGTGACAAACTTCGACTTAAATTCTTCCAGCAACTCAAACATGCAATCCTAAATACTTAAACCTCTCAACTTTCTCAAGCTGTTCCCCATTCAGTTTCATATTCATTCCTGCCTTTTCACCTTTTCTTGCACATGTCATGACCTTACTTTTACCAACATTTACTCCTGGCTTTCTTCTTACACATCAAACTAAACTCATTCATAAATTTTGCAGGCCCTCCTCGAACTCTGTCATCTGCAAACAACTCACTTTGCATCCAGCCTTTCATTCTCCCATACCAAAGCTAGACCTACATCATTCATTCTAGCACTTGCCTCCCCCACAACCCCATCCGTATTTTTTTTTTTTTTTTATGTAGGAGGGACACTGGCCAAGGGCAACAAAAATCGCCCCCCCCAAAAAAAAAAAAAAGAAACCCACTGAGATGCCAGTCCCAGAACAGGGTCCAAAGCGGTAGTCAAAAATTGAAGGATAAGTGTCTTGAAACCTCCCTCTTGAAGGAATTCAAGTCATAGGAAGTGGAAATACAGAAGCAGTCAGGGAGTTCCAGAGTTTACCAGAGAAAGAGATGAATGATCGAAAATACTGGTTAACTCTTGCATTAGAGAGGTGGACAGAATAGGGATGAGAGATAAAAGAAAGTCTTGTGCAGCGAGGCCGCGGGAGGATCGAGGCATGCAGTTAACAAGATCAAAAAAGCAGTTAGCATGAAAATAGTGGTAAAAGATAGCTAGAGATTAAACATTGCGGCGATGAGAAAGAGGCTGAAGGAGAGGAGTTGATGAGACGAAAAGCTTTTCATTCCACACTGTCTAGAAGAGCGGTATGAGTGGAACCTCCCCAGCCATGTGAAGCATACTCCATATATGGACGGATAAGGGCCTTGTACAGAGTTAGCAGCTGGGGGGAGGGGGTGTGAGAAAAACTGGCGGAGACGTCTCAGAACATCTAACTTCATAGAAGCTGTTTTAGTTAGAGATATGATGTAAAGTTTCTAGTTTAGATGATAAGTAAATGACAGACCGAGGATTTTCAGTGTAGGAGAGGGGGACAATCGAGTGTCATTGGAGAAGAGGGAATAGTTGTCTGAAAGGTTGTGTCGAGTTGATAGATAGATACACATTAAGCATGCACGTTGACATCACATCCCTATCGTAGTCCAACATTCACTTCCAGCCAATCACTCTCACCCTGAACAACCCTCACACGTGCTCGGCTACTTCTATTATAAAATTTTACCATTCTCAGTAACCTCCCTTCCATATCATATATCAATAAAACTTTTCACAATGCCTCCCTATTAACTCAACTATCCACCCAACTAACTCCCTATCAACTCAGCTACAACTCTGCAGACTAAAACTTCAATAAGCATATATATATATATATATATATATATATATATATATATATATATATATATATATATATATATATATATATATATATATATATATATATATATATATATATATATATATAATTTTTCAGCTTGGTTGCAAGGAGAACATTCAGTATATATTATGTATCCCTATATAGTGGTACTGGTAGTTCATACGAAGAATGTAGTTCAAGCTACCACCAATATCTTACCGTTTTTTTTTTTTTTACATTAATTTTTACAGCACAGGTGTAGGAAGGTACTCTGAAACATTATTGTACTGGCAATTATAAGGCCATATCAGAGCTATATTCCCCTTATAACTCTGCTGCAATTACAAAAAATATGGTGGGTGTCTTTCAAAAGATCAAGGATCCAGGAATGTGGGATATTGTGCCTGGAAGACCAACTTCCCCATTGGCCACTCTTCCTGACCTTGCACAGCAATTTCACACACAAGGTTTTCCAGGAACATTCATTGATGTTTTCAAGCTGAAATTAACAGATCAGATCAATAAAAAATAATAAAAAAATTGTCCCATGTGGAAACATCAGAATTGGAGCCTCAACACAGCTTCACGGTATAAAACAATGATCCTAATAATCACATTGTTAAAGAGATCATGGGGAAATTCCCATAATCACAACACTGCTACTGCATATGAGCATAAAATGAGGCAGTAACAAGGAAGCTCTATGAACATCTGATGATAAGGAACGACAAGGGTTTAAAAATTAAAAAGGTCTGGATTGCTTGTCAGTAAGAACTGTACACTCATCAGAGCTGACCCAGATGGTGTAGATGCATGTATCTTTATCTTGTCCTATCACTCCAATCCCTCCTCAGGATCCCCTTAAGCGAAGGTGCCTCTGGCGTTTTGCCTCTGCTAGTTGGGGGGACCTGAGGAGGTATTTTGCTGATTTTCTTTGGAATGACTACTGCTTCCATGTCAGAGACCCGACTTTGTGTGCTGAGCGCATAACAGAGGTGATAGTGTCTGGCATGGAGGCGTACATTCCTCACTCTTTTTCTCGTCCTAAACCTTCTAAACCTTAGTTTAACACAACTTGTTCTCGTGCTATACATGATAGAGAGGTGGCCTACAAAAGGTACTTAAGCCTTCCATCACCAGAATCTCATGCACTTTATATTTCTGCCCGAAACCATGCCAAGTCTGTTCTCCAACTAGCCAAAAACTCCTTCATTAACAGAAAATGTCAAAACCTTTCAAGATCTAACTCCCCTCGTGATTTCTGATATCTAGCCAAAAATATCTCCAATAACTTTGCTTCTTCTTCTTTCCCTCCTCTACTTCAACCAGATGGCACCACTGCTATCACATCTATTTCTAAAGCTGAACTCTTTGCTCAAATCTTTGCTAAAAACTCTACCTTGGACGATTCTGGGCTTGTTCCTCCCTCTCCTCCACCCTCTGACTACTTTAAGCCACGTATGAAAATTCTTCGCAATGATGTTTTCCATGCCCTCGCTGGCCTAAACCCTCGGAAGGCTTATGGACCTGATGGGGTCCCTCCTATTGTTCTCCGAAACTGTGCCTCTGTGCTTGCACCTTGCCTAGTCAAACTCTTTCAGCTCTGTCTGTCAACATCTACCTTTCCTTCTTGCTGGAAGTTTGCCTACATTCAACCAGTTCCTAAAAAGGGTGACCGCTCTAATCCCTCAAACTACCGTCCTATTGCTTTAATTTCCTGCTTATCTAAAGTTTTTGAATCTATCCTCAACAGGAAGATTCTTAAACATCTATCACATCACAACCTTCTATCTGATCGCCAGTATGGGTTCCGTCAAGGCCGCTCTACTGGTGATCTTCTGCCTTTCCTTACCGAGTCTTGGTCATCCTCTTTTAGAGATTTTGGTGAAACTTTTGCTGTTGCCTTGGACATATCAAAAGCCTTTGATAGAGTCTGGCACAAAGCTTTGATTTCCAAACTACCCTCCTACGGTTTCTATCCTTCTCTCTGTAACTTCATCTCAAGTTTCCTTTCTGACCGTTCTATTGCTGCTGTGGTAGACGGTCACTGTTCTCCTAAATCTATTAACAGTGGTGTTCCTCAGGGTTCTGTCCTGTCACCCACTCTCTTCTTATTATTCATTAATGATCTTCTAAACTAAACTTCTTGTCCTATCCACTCCTATGCTGATGATACCACCCCGCACTTTTCCACGTCTTTTCATAGACGTCCAACCCTTCAGGAGGTAAACATATCACGCAGGGAAGCCACAGAACGCCTGACTTCTGATCTATCTAAAATTTCTGATTGGGGCAGAGCAAACTTGGTATTGTTCAATGCCTCAAAAACTCAATTCCTCCATCTATCAACTCGACACAACCTTCGAGACAACTATCCCCTCTTCAGTGACACTCAACCGTCCCCCTCTTCTACACTGAACATCCTCGGTCTGTCCTTTACTTATAATCTGAACTGGAAACTTCACATCTCATCTCTAGCTAAAACAGCTTCTATGAAGTTAGGTGTTCTGAGACGTCTCCGCCAGTTTTTCTCACCCCCCCAGCTGCTAACTCTGTACAAGGGCCTTATCCGTCCATGTATGGAGTATGCTTCACATGTCTGGGGGGGTTCCACTCATACTGCTCTTCTAGACAGGGTGGAATCAAAAGCTTTTCGTCTCATCAACTCCTCTCCTCTAACTGATTGTCTTCAGCCTCTCTCTCACCGCCGCAATGTTGCATATCTAGCTGTTTTCTACCGCTATTTTCATGCTAACTGCTCTTCTGATCTTGCTAACTACATGCCTCCCCTCCTTCCGCGGCTTCGCTGCACAAGACTTTCTTCTTTCTCTCACCCCTATTCTGTCCACCTCTCTAACGCAAGAGTTAACCAGTATTCTCAATCATTCATCCCTTTCTCTGGAACTCCCTGCCTGCTTCTGTATTTCCACCTTCCTATGATTTGAATTCCTTAAAGAGTGAGGTTTCAAGACACTTATCCATCAATTTTTGACCACTGCTTTGACCCTTTTATGGGACTGGCATTTCAGTGGGCAATTTTTTTTATTAGATTTTTGTTTCCCTTGGCCAGTATCTTTCCTACATAAAAAAAAAAAAAAAATGTTGTGGTACTGATATTGTTGAAATTATTGAAATTAAATGTCCAGTACGAGATAATGACAGGGGAGGAAATTGCTAGAGATGGTACATACCATCTGACACTAGAACCTGACGGCAAACTACACTTGAAGGAAAAGTCACCGTGGTACACTTACGAGTAAGTGCAGACAGTTAGGGGTTGTCAGCAACTACTCATGGTGTAATCTGGTGATTTTCATTAAAAAGATGTCACAGATAACCACTGAAAGAATATACTTTGACAAGGCAAAGTATGACAGAAGTCGAAAGATCTTCAACTTTTCATGAAAGGTTTGCACTGCCAAAACTGAATACTATAAATAGTACAGGTTCTTTTTTGTGTCTGCTGTTTTATACTTTTCTGTTTTATTTTCTTGATTATATTACAATATAACTAGTTTTTTTTTTTTATTGGATGTTTAGAGTTTACACTTTCTACTTTATTTTCTTGATTACGATTTTTATTTAATTTTGTAGTTTTATGCATTCACAACACTTTTCCATTCATTTTGTACCAAGCACAATCAATTTACCTTGCTCCACAGACATCCCTCTTGCAACTTGCAACATTTTATGTACTTCAGCCTACCAGACCTTATGGAGCATTATTATCTGTACATATGTTTATATTAGGATAGTTTTTTTTTTTTTTTTTTTTAAACTTCACCCTCATTTTAAAACTCTAGCCATGCTTGCATGTGTTAGCCTTATTAACCTTGGGTGGCTCTCTGTTATGTAACCCATATCCTAGAGGTTCTTCTGAATGATCTCATTTCATGATATGATGAAAGTAAAGAGTTGTAATAAAAAGGCATTTGTATAAATCATGTTATTCAATTCTATTTTCTTAACCCTTGAACACTGAACGTGGGTATGGATTACCCGATGTAGGTGACGTCATTCGCGTTCCACCCTCTTCCCCACAAGCCAGCGCGCTGGGACTCCGTAAAACTTCATTCTACCCTAAGGGTTTGGTTTATAGGGGAAGTCGCGTCGCTCCACTCCTCTGCCTGGATTTTGCGCCACAGACGTGTTCGGGTACCGTTTACCCACGTTCAGTGATAAGTATATATAGAAAAATGTGTACCCGGGTTCAGTGCTAATAGTTACAAGTGGAAGCTATAAGTATTGGTGTACTAATAATTGTCTTTCTTTTCAGGCTGTAAATACTTTTTCAGGATTTCCAAAGTTCAGTTTAGTGACACAATGGCAAGACCAGGACCTTAGTGATTTTGAAATTTCGGAAATGCTTCTTCCCTTAGACAGTGAGAGTGAAATTGACTGTGTTGAAGCAGAGGTACTGTATGATAGTGACCTTGACGAGGAATATGTGCCTAGCCGTCAGGATATGATAGAAAGTTCTGACAGTGACTCAGAATAAGACGTCCCACGCCGCCGCATAGAAACAAAGGCGGCTGGTCGGAAGAGGAAGAGGCCTAGGCGTCTTCCCCCCACCATCTCACCTGATAACATCGCCACCCCCTCTACTGGCCTTGCCACCTCTAGTCCTGGCCGTAGAGGCTACTCTGTTCCACTTGTCGTTAGTGATTCGGATCCACATTCTTCTACTGCTGCCCCTGCTGCAACCCCTGCTACTGCTCCTGCTGGAACCCCTGCTACTACTCCTGCTGCAACCCCTCCTGCTGTCCCTGCTGCAACCCCTGTTACTGCTCCTGCTGCAATCCCTGCTACTACTCCTGCTGCTCCCCGAGGACAACGGAGACGACGTGCAAATGATGGGGAGTTGCTAATTACTTTTAACTCGGCAACTGTGAAAAGTAACTCAAGTTATACGTGGCACACAAGGCCACAGGTGGCTGCCACAAGAAGGACACCAGCTCGCAATATTGTGGTGTCAGGTAGGCCAGGTCCCACACAAGCAGCTTCTCAATGCTCCACACCTGAGGAGTGTTTTCACTTGTTTGTCCACTGCAATTGTTGATCTTATTGTGGACTTTACTAACAAGAAAATTGAGGTTGCCACAAAATACAAGAGGAAGACAGGAAGTGTACAGCACACGACAGCTGCAGAGATACGTGGCCTCTTAGGTGCTCTAATATTTAGTGGCTACCGCAAAGATAACCACGTAAATACTAGTGAACTGTGGTGCCCTGAGGTAGGGGCTTTGTTCTACAAGGCAGGAATGGGGAGGTCAGATTCCATTATCTGCTATACTGCCTCAGGTTTGACGACATCGCCACACGTGAGTAGAGGTGGGCGACAGACAAATTCGCTCCGGTCAGGGAAATGTGGGACATGTTCATGACAAACTGTGAGGATAATTACACACCTCACGAGAACCTCACAGTTGATGAACCAATAAGGCAGCAAAGTATGGGATAAAAATCGTTATGGTGAACAATGTCCAAAGTAAGTACCTGTTGCAAGCTATTCCCTATCTAGGAAAAGCAGGTACAACAACAAGGCATGGACTGACGCTGGGCCACATGTTCACCAAAGAGTTGACCAGCCGCTACCAGAACACGAACAGGAACGTGACCACAGATAATTGGTTTACGTCTGTGCCCCTCATACAGTACCTCCTGACTAATGGGCTGACATTGGTGGGCACAGTCAGGGCCAACAAGCCAGAAATCCCACCTGCCATGAGGGAAAAGAAGGACCGCAGACCCGGAAGTTCAGCATTCCTCTTCACAGACGATATGACACTCGTCCTCTTCACAGACGATATGACACTCGTATCATGCGTGCCAAACACATAAACAACAAAGAAGTGTGCTCCTCCTTTCACGTATTCACACACAGCAAGTAGTGAATGACGTCACCGGAAAGCCTAACATCATTGAATTTTATAATGATACAAATGGAGGGGTCGACAAGTTCGATCAAATGTGTGCAACATACACTTGCAACAGGAAAACAAATAGGTGGCCATTGTGTGTTTTCTTTGGGATGATCAATGCAAGTGTCATTAACTCCTGGAGGCAAATAATTGTAAGATTAAACGAATACTTACTAAATGTGAAGTTTGATCGTAATTTCACGAATATCTAACTGCGTCACTTAGGGATTAAATGAGATGCCCGCGCCAACTGCCACGCACCAGTCATTTTAGAGAGTAGGTTTGAGGAAGCAGCATTAAACATTAATAAATATATCTACATAAATCATCTGGTGATTTCTACACTCAAAACTGTGAAAGCATAGGGAAGGGAGGGCATTTAATCCCTAAGTGACGCAGTTAATATGTTCGTGAAATTACTATCAAACTTCATTTCCACTTGGTAAGTATTCGTTTAACCTTACAAATTCACTTCACGATATTTCAATTACGTCAATGAGAGCTTTAGCGTGGTTCCTCAAACCTACAGAAGAAATTGTTTATATATATATATATATATATATATATATATATATATATATATATATATATATATATATATATATATATATATATATATATATATATATATATATATATATATATATATATATATATATATATATATATATATACACGAGGGTAAGTCAGTAACTATCCGCACTTTTATTCTAATTGTTTGTGAATAGGCTGTATGGCTTTGTATGCTATGAAGGGTTGTAGATGGCTCCGCCCTCCTCCCTTGTGGTTGCTTTCAGTGTTACTACTTCCGTGCGCTGTGCTGTTGAGAAGTAAGGATGGACGCACCACTCTCCATTTGCACTAAAGAAGAACAACGCTCTGTAATCCGTTTTTTGTGGTCTGAAGGTGTACCAGGAGCTGAAATCCATAGAAGACTTTCAGTACAATCCACGACACAGTGTTTATGAGTGGATTGAGCAGTTCAAAAGCGGTCGGACAAGCGTGGAAGATGAGAAACGCGATGGACGCCTAGCCACAGCCACTACTGACGCAGAGTCAACCCTCTGCAGGAAAAGTGATCCTCACAGTTTTTTGGGATTCACGAGGGCCAATTCTGGAACATTACCTGGAAACAGGGTCAACAGTAAACAGTGAACGCTAAAGTGATATGCTTATTAACAAGTTGAAGCCGGCAATTCGCAACAAACGCCGAGGTCTATTGTCGGAAGGCGTTCTTTTGTTGCATGACAACGCCCGTCCACATACCGCCGTCCACACCATTAATACTCTTCAAGAACTTCATTTCGAGATGTTGGATCATCCTGCATACAGTCCTGATCTCGCCCCGTCTGATTACCATCTGTTTGGTCCACTTAAAGATGCTTTAAGAGGCCGTCGCTTCGCCACCGATCAGCAGGTGAAGGACGGGGTGCATACGTGGCTCAATGCCCAACAGAAAACGTTTTTTTTCTGAGGGTATCGAAAAAGCTAGTGCATCGATGGACAAAGTGCATTGAAAAGCAGGGTGACTATGTTGAAAAATGATGTCGTTGTAAACTTTGTATTGTTGTTGTATTAAATAAAAAAAATTGGAGTGCGGATACTTATTGACTTACCCTCGTATATATATATATATATATATATATATATATATATATATATATATATATATATATATATATATATATAGGAACCATATACTCGTATATCCATGTATGTATGCAAAAAGAAAACGTAGCATTCCCAAAGCTTTTCTTTAATCAAGTGACTCACAAATAGTGAGAAACTAAGATAAATTTGTTCATAAAATTGCATAACCTTATACACAAGACAAAGTAGTTAAACCTGACATACCCAAAAACTTATGACAACACTGCTTTTGCAAACTGACAATGTTTGTTTAATGGTCTCTTGTAATATTTTGCAAAAGTTGGCCCAATCATTGGTCCAACCCACAGTGGACAAAATAGTGGACAGTGGTAGCTTCAGGGCTGCTTTACTGGATGAGGCTGACCTGGTGGAATGAGAAAAGATAGTGAGATCTATTCCAGCAGCTTTCATTATATCTCTTGTCCAGCGTCGTAAAGTAAAACCAATTTTATGGGTGGTTTTGTTGTTGGAAAAAATCTGGTAATTTTCCCCCTTTTCTTTCGTTCTGTCAAGGTAGTGTAAACTAGTGGTGTGTACACATACTCGTCTGTCTGGTACATATGCTTCAAAAACTAGTTCAGATATATGGTAACCTGGCCTAGATGTTTTGAGAGGGTCTCCTATTCGGAAAGAGATTCTGGAGTCACAGGTATTCATGTTCCTGGTGTCCATTAAGTGTAACACTTGGCCACGTTGGCCAGTATCAGGAGCATTAGTATTGTTAACTTTCTCGATAACTAGATGAGTGACAAGTCTTTATTCTGGCCTAGGCTCTTTAGGTGAACTAAAACCAATTCCGGGTCCCAAGTAGATTGAAGGCGAGCAAAGGATGGTTTCTCCTGGAAGACTGCTTTCATGAACCTGCTAAGAGCTGCAGGCTGACCATTGACAAGGGCTACTATTGAGATGGCTGACCGGATAGTGTTCATAGAGCTATAGCCTCGGCCTTTCTCTTTCTTAAATTCTAGAAATAGGTAATCCAGCAAAACATTTACAGGTGGTGAAAATGGATCCATTTCCCTGCAGAGACAAAATGACACCCATCTTTCGATATGTTTCCCTTATTGTAATTTTGTGCTCTTTCTCCACAAGTTAAGCAGAAATCTGGCAATCTCTGGCGAAAGGCCTTGATTTTGGAAGGCTTGCCTGATAAGATCATTGCTATCAGAATAATCCTTTGGGCCTGTGGGTGTACAAGGAAGGGATATTGAGGCAGGATTAACCAATGTCGAGGGAGCAGAAGAGGAGTTTCTACCAGCAGTTGGAGGGCTTTCGGGAACCATACTTGGGTTGGCCAAAGAGGGAGGATTGTCATAGATGTTGCCTTGTCTTCCTGTATCTTCTTTTTTTTTTATGTAGGAAGGATACTGGACAAGGGCAACAAAAATCTAATAAAAGAAATGCCCACTGAAATGCCAGTCCCATAAAGGGGTCAAAGCAGTGGTCAAAAATTGATGAATAAGTGTCTTGAAACCTCCCTCTTGAAGGAATTCAAGTCATAGGAAGGTGGAAATACAGAAGCAGGCAGGGAGTTCCAGAGTTTACCAGAGAAAGGGATGAATGATTGAAAATACTGGTTGACTCTTGCGTTAGAGAGGTAGACAGAATAGGGGTGAGAGAAAGAAGAAAGTCTTATGCAGCGAGGCCGCGGAAGGAGGGGAGGCATGCAGTTAGCAAGATCAGAAGAGCAGTTAGCATGAAAATAGCGGTAGAAGACAGCTAGATATGCAACATTGCGGTGGTGAGAGAGAGGCTGAAGACAGTCAGTTAGAGGAGAGGAGTTGATGAGAACTTTTGATTCCACCCTGTCTAGAAGAGCAGTATGAGTGGAACCCCCCCCCAGACATGTGAAGCATACTCCATACATGGACGGATAAGGCCCTTGTACAGAGTTAGCAGCTGGGGGGGTGAGAAAAACTGGCGGAGACGTCTCAGAACACCTAACTTCATAGATGCTGCTTTAGCTAGAGATGAGATGTGAAGTTTCCAGTTCAGATTATAAGTAAAGGACAGACCGAGGATGTTCAGTGTAGAAGAGGGGGGCAGTTGAGAGTGTCATTGAAGAAGAGGGGATAGTTGCTGGAAGGTTGTGTCGAGTTGATAGATGGAGGAATTGAGTTTTTGAGGCATTGAACAATACCAAGTTTGCTCTGCCCCAATCAGAAATTTTAGAAAGATCAGAAGTCAGGCGTTCTGTGGCTTCCCTGCGTGATATGTTTACCTCCTGAAGGGTTGGACGTCTATGAAAAGACGTGGAAAAGTGCAGGGTGGTATCATCAGCGTAGGAGTGGATAGGACAAGAAGTTTGGTTTAGAAGATCATTAATGAATAATAAGAAGAGAGTAGGTGACAGGACAGAACCCTGAGGAACACCACTGTTAATAGATTTAGGAGAAGAACAGTGACCGTCTACCACAGCAGCAACAGTATATATATATATATATATATATATATATATATATATATATATATATATATATATATATATATATATATATATATATATATATATATATATATATATATATATATATATATATATATATATATATATATATATATATATTTAATAGGGTTTCCACAAGAGCGACAGTTCGCTGCGATAGGCAGGTACGAACTTCTGAATTGAACCAGCTGGTGAACAATGAAAACTATCCCTGGAGATTGGTGCCATTAGACCAAAATATTTTGAGTGAACTGCTTTGTACAACAACCTCCCACTGTTCAGTATGATATTTTGACACCACGGCTTCGGGTTTTAAGTTTCAATTTCTCGGTAGACGAGAACTGAAGAAAACTAAACACGAAACTCATATGAATAATATATTCTCTGACCAGGTAGACAGACAGTAACGCACCATAAGGGCAATCGCATTCAGACAGCCAAGACACAGGACTTCGACAAACGAGAGGGGAATGCCTACTCGGAAAATGGACGCAGCCACACAAACTACGATCGCAAATGGTGGAGCCACACCAAAGCTAATCCCCCTTCTCTAACACAGCGCAGCACGAAATAATGCCTCCCGTAGAGGCTGACGTCATAGTCAGTCATGTGAGGCGTACCACTAATATACCCCTTGGATACCATAAATTAATGCCACAATTATAGCCTCAAAACGCTAGCTCTCCATCGTATGTCCTTCTCTTCCTTGTGTCAAACCACCACTGAGCTCCAAACAGAGCCAAACACTAAAAAAACAGACACGATGGTTGACTTGGTCACGTGATATGGAAAGGAGAGGGAAAGGGGGAGGAAAGAGGAGCCTGACGGTAGGGCTTGGGTCTCCCACCCAGTCGCTTATTTGGTTTGTGCTAAAAGATTTCTATTTATTTACTTGCTAAGGTAAATCAAAGGGGCCAGCTGTAATTCAATTGTTTTATTGTAAACGTTGGTTTCTTTTCTTGCATGGAGTAGGGAGTTTCATGTTAGAATAACTAGATAGATAATTAAATAATGCACTAGGTTTCTGAACAAAAAAAGACGATATAAATCCTAAATGCGCTTCAACTCTCCCTATTTTTCACTCTTTTATTATTATTATTATTATTATTATTATTATTATTATTGCCAGCAAACAAGGTATTCTGTGTAACAATGAATAAAATCTAACCCTCGCCTAACTGGAAGAAAAAAAAAAAACTTCATTCTTTATCATTATTATTATTATTATTATTATTATTATTATTATTATTATTATTGCCAGCAAACAAGGTGTTCTGTGTAACAATGAATAAAATGTAACCCTCGCCTAACTGGGGGAAAAAAAGAAAAATAACTGCTCTTTATTATTATTATTATTATTATTATTATTATTATTATTATTATTATTGCCAGCTAACAAGGTGTTCTGTGTAACAATGAATAAAATGTAACCCTCGCCTAACTGGGAAAAAAAAAAAAAACGAAAAATAACTGTTCTTGGTAATGGGTCTCTGGACGTCACCATCTCGGTCACATCTCTGAACCTCTTGACCCACCAATACACAGTTCTCTCTAACCCGTTATAGGATTTCTTAAACATTTTCATTTTTCAGCACAGAACAACCACAGACGTTATTTGACCACCAGTAATAGGTAGTTTAGTAGCCATTGGTGGGTGATATGGAAATATATTGTAACGAAACCCACCCTTGTCAACGGTCTCGTTGCTCCCTTGCCCTCGGTACCCTGCCCAGCCTGGTTCGTCGTGTGCGTGTGTGCACGATGGTGACAGTCCTTATTTCCTGTGACAGAGATCCATAACTCGCCTCTGCATGAAACACCTCGCCAACTGGCCTCGCTCCCGGTGTCCTCACCTTCGCCTGCCTGCCACCCTTTGTTCTCTGCCAGGTCGGTTAAATAAATAGCCTTCAATTTCCGTGTATTTTCCGTTATCCGTGTACAGACACCTATTGCCAGTTCGCGCCCCCCTCCCAGATCACTTGCCGACCCTCGAAAGAGTTCTTGAAGGAGCACGAACCGCTTACAAAAACTTCCGGACGACTCAAATCAGAGCACAGACCCACTCGCTGCCGCTACCAGTGCCTCACTGCCCGCCTCCGTTGGCTTTGTCTCCTGCCTCCCGTGTCCCCTCGCTGCCCCTCATGCCGCTTCCAATCAAGATCCAGCTCTTGACCACGTGACTTCCGTGGCCAATCAGCAGCTTGGGAGCCCATCACGCGATCAGGGATGGCGATAGCACTCCGCAACCCCTAACAATAGGCGTTTTTACCAGCGCATCAGAATATCAAACACTTTGATGTTTCGGCTGGGCTTTGGTAAACACGACTACTGTGCTACCAGACGACTCTCGCTCGCACCGTCTCGGAAAAAAACTGTCGTACGGATCATAATACAGCTGCCGTGGTGGGAAGTTTGAGTATCAACAAAGCCAGACTACGAGAAGTGAGTCAAGGGACGAGATAATGGACAGCAGCACCGACTCTGATACTTATCTGGAAGATGAGGAAAACCAGTCTCTTGTATCAGGACCTATGATGCCTCTATTGGCAGTTGCAAGCGTGGCAGAGATGCAGCCAGAGGCAGATATGGGTGCTGTAGCAGTAGCAGCAGCAGTAGCTTGTGACTTCATGGAAAGGTAATTATTGTCGACCAATACTAATTTTAACTATTTGTATACTAAGGGTTCTCTGGAGATTTGCAAAAAAAAAAAAAAAAAGTTAAATTTACGCTGCTTTGATGCATTAACATTGCAGTCACTGACAAATGAAAAACCATTAGAAGTACCGGTATAGGTCTAAGAGTATACTCATACACTTTCTCATGGCTTTCTGATAGGAAACAGAGAGTAGTATTAAATGGGGGCAATGTCTGAGTGGAAGGAAGTGGTTAGTGGGGTAATCCAAGGATCAGTGCTAAGAACTCTTCTTTTCTTGGTGTATATTAATGATTTAGATATAGGAATTAGTAGAAAAGTCTCAAAGTTTGCAGATGATACTAAGATAGCATGTGCAGTACAGGGTGAAAAGGACAATTACAGAATACAACGAGACCTGGACAGGCTGATAGCATGGGCAAACAGGTGGCAGATGGAGTTTAATTCTAAAAGTGTCAGGTTATGCATTTAGGTAAAGACAACAAACTTTAGCTATGAGATGGAGGGATGTTGGCTAGAGGCAGTAGAGGAGGGAAAGGATTTAGGTGTAGTGATAGACAGGACTGAAATTTTCAAAGCAATGTTTAGAAGCAAGAAATAGGGCAAATAGGATCTTGGGTTTTATAAATAAAAATTTTAGTTATAAAAGTAAGGAAGTGGTGCGTAGCTTATATAATTCATATGTTAGGCCCCATTTAGAGTATTGCATACAGGCCTGGTCACCCCATTAATTAAAGGCAGGATATTAACATGTTAGAAGCAGTTCAGAGAAGAGTAACTAGGATGATACCAGCATTAAAGCGCCTGGAGTATAGAGATAGATTAAAGGAATTAAACATGTTTTCATTTGAGAGGAGATGTATAAGAGGGGATATGATAGAGTTATTTAAAATGTTCTGTGGAATGTTAAAATGTGGATTGAAATCGTCGTGATGCCGCTACATAAAACAGTTACAACAATGGAGCGTCCATGATGTACGCAATGTTCGTGTTATCGCAGCAGCATTTCAAAACACGTATCATTTCTCCGATATATTTGCTTTAATACTGATACCAGTAGCATACAGCAATAAGGTAATCCTTTAATTCTTATTTTTCAGCAAGTATTATACAGAAATATACATAAACTATACCAAGTTCACATAACTGGAAGACGAAGTCACAACCACATGAACTGCCACGGACGTCCCTCACTAGACATATATCTGAACAGTGTCGACGTATCACAAGACGACACAACCATTTATTTCAAGTCTTATGGACAATTGTTTTTTTAATTCTAATGCCAGGAACAAGTTACTACTTTGATCTTCTTTTCATATAAAACAATTATCATAATCCTCAGAGCCTCAGAATCGTGATTATTAAATGTGAAAGGAATGGCAATACCTTTCAGCCAATCACAGTGCGTGTTTGCTATTCTGGGCAGATTCGCTGCCCTATATCAAACGCCTGTCCCAGGCGTTTGTTAAAACCAAGCAAGAACATCAAACACTGTTTGATAGCGTTTGATATTCTGATGCGCTGGTAAAAACGCCTAATGTAGGGGTTGCGGATGGTTGAAGGATGGAAGCGTACTGAACACAATTACTCCGCTACCAGACGATCCTCGCTTGTCCCTGCTGGAAAAGCTGTCATACGCCTTAGTTGAGAGATCACAGAGTGGAAGCATCGTCATATACTACTACCGAGAATACGAGAAATAAGCATGCAGAGGGACAGCAGCACTGACTCTGATACATACATGGAAGACGATGACTACCAGCCTTTTACGTTGTCCTTGTTTGAAGCCTCTTCTAACCATTGCAAGCATTGCTGAGATACAGCCTGAGGCAGATATGGGTGTAGTGATGGGAGCCACAGCAGTAGCTACTTCTTACTTCATGGAAAGATAATTATGTCCGCCACTTCTTACCAATGTATTATGTGTAAACAAAGGGTTTCGTGAAGGCTTGGAAGAAAATAGGATATGTTTGTGTTTCTTTGGCAACTTATTTTTTATATTTATTTTGAAATTTATTAAGTTTCTTCCTTTTACCTTCCTCTCCTACAGTGTTCACATGTCCACGGTAGTGGGCATGGCTATGGAGCAGAGTGAAATTGTGGGATTAAAAGTGTGTTTAATAACACTACAATCCTAATTAGGGAAAGGTTAGGTTAGAATGGGTTATGTTAGGTGGGTTTGGCCCTTTCAATTTTATTCAGGTTAGGTTTTATTAGGGACTTGTAATGGCCAAATACAATTATATATATATATATATATATATATATATATATATATATATATATATATATATATATATATATATATATATATATATATATATATATATATATATATATATATATAATTTTGTATTTCTTTTGTAGGGAACACCATCCAAAGCAGGAGGGCCGGGCAGATGTTCTGAACAGCATGAGTGAAATGGAATTCTTCAGGCACCTTCGCCTCATAAGGAAATCTTTTGACGACACCTTGAACTTGATACACAAGGTGAGGAGCCTTCAGGTACCAGCCTTTATTTGGGTCCAAGAAAATCTTTGTACCTCACTCTGTGGTATTTAGGCACACAGAGTAACTATCGTGGAATCTCGGAGATTTCGGTGTGTCACAGACCACAGTGTTTGAGTGTGTCCAGAGATTGATTGATGTCCTGTGTGAAGCAGGAAAGGATGTCTTTTTGTGGCCAACTCCTTCTCAAATTCCTGAAATTGAGCAGGAATTTCAACAAATGGGAGGAATTCCTGGTGTGGTCGGGGCCGTCCTTGGTACCAGAGCCGCGCCATGATCTAGGCGGTGTTCGTCTTATAGCCGCAGCATTTCAAAATAAACCTCATATTTCGACAGTTCTGTTACCATACATATTTCAATAGCAAAGAACAGTAAAGATATCTAATCATCCTTATATTTCATTTAGTATCCTACGAAAATAATGCGTAAACTACAAGTTCCCATAGCTAGAAATTCGAAGGCACAGTCACAAGAACCGCCACGGACGTCGCTCAGTAGACCATAGTCTGAACAGCCTCCAGATATCCCGAGACGATACAACTCTTAATTCAGGCCCTATGGACAATTCTTCTGAATTCCAATACCAGGAACAGGTTACTACTTTGATTTTCTTTTCATATATAAAAAATATCATGTTCTTACGTTTCTCAGAATCGTCATTTTTTAAGAATAAAGGAGTGTCAACACCTTTCAGCCAATCAGAGCGAGTGTTTGGGTTTGTCCTCCCGGAAACCCTAAGGCCCCTTTCAGACGTATCTACTTTACGCCGTCCGCCGTCTAGGACCCAGCGCCGTGCATTCCAGAGAGAGCGCCGTGGTGTCGACGGCGGGCGCCGTTGACACAACGGCACGGCCTGTGCCGTCCACCTGCCAGTTGCCTCCATTCTTTCATCATGGACACACAGGACCACCTGCTCTACCTATATTACTTATATTTAAAAAGAAAAAAACAACGTTCACACAGCGAAAGTGGGTCCATAATATCAATGTTGCCAGACCAGTGGTTGGAGCTTTTGTCACACTGTATGAGGAACTCAGAAGAGATACAAAAAAGTTTTTCAACTACTTCAGAATGAGCAAAGAATCATTCGATGAGCTCCTGAACAGGTTGAGTCCTCTACTTTGCCATCAAAAAATGTTCTTTGCATCGTCACTCATAGACTCAAAGCCCGGGTTCAGATGATTGCAGACTTCCCTCCATGCTGCAGTGGTTTCAGTCTTGGACTTATATGCTTCAAGGCTTTTGTCCCAGAGAACAGGCCTCTCTTCAACCAGGCTAATCAACAATTCAACGTCTACATCAACGTCTTCCATTATCAATGGTGAGCAATACTATAAACACGTCTGTGGTCAGGAAACGACTGAAGTGGTGTGACACGCTACTCGCGCCGTCCACTTCAGACGGCGGAACGTCGACACGTTTGAACAAGTCCATAGAGACCTGTGTACATTTCACGCCGTCGACGGCGCAACGCCGTGCCATTTCCAAATGGGCGCCGTTGTGACAACGGCGGCCGTCCACGGCGCCAAGTCGTTCACGGCGTCGGTCGATACGTGTGAAGGCGTCCATAGACATCCATGGTTATTTGAGAGAACGACGTCGTGCCGTGGACGGCGGACGGCGTAAAGTCGATACGTCTGAAAGGATTTCGGGCAAAAAGCGTTCGGGGTTGCGGAGTGCTACTGAAAACGCCTTTGCCCCCACGTGTTGAAACAACAGGCAGGAGGCGATAATGGATGCCGTCGCTACAATATGTAATAGTAACTTGAAGTCAACTTGAGAAAGCACGCACGAAAAATATCTTATCACTCATCAATAACTTGGGCACACTTGGCAAGTCTTGCCAAGTCAGATAATATCATACATCCACTTTCGCATGCTGATGATAATAAGATCAAACTAGTTGGATAGCGTGCGGACGCTGACACCGACTCTTTTTTTTTTTTTTTTTTTTTTTTTTTTTTTGCGTTGGCTGTACATAAATAAAAGAAATTAGTAAAAAAAGTATATAAATAGACTAACTAAATGCTACGTACTATTACTACAACTACTGCTACTACTACCACTTTTAGTGCTACCACTACTACTACTACTACTACTACTACTACTACTAATAATAATAATAATAATAATAATAATAACAATAAATTAAAAAAAAAACACATGAATGAGACTTTTTGGAGAATACAAGTTAGTGGTTTACTTAAGAAAAATATGTCGCGCTAACTAGAGGCAGAAGAAGCAGGTCTCGGTATGTATTAGAAAAAAAAAAGAAAGGGAGTGAAATAGGCAAAAAAAAATAAAATAAGATAAAATAATAATAATAATAAATAAATTAATTAATTAATTAATTAATTAATTAAAAATAAATAAAATAAAATAAAATAATAACAAAATTAATAAAAAAATAAATTAATTATTAATTAATAAATAATAATAAAAAGTTATTTGAAGGATCCTCTCAAGGTTTCATCGCCCATAGAAAAACGATTAATATTTTCACTTCCATAAAGATAACTGTGTGTGTGTGTGTGTGTGTGTGTGTGTCCTCGTCTTCAGCGTGCCGCGGGGAGGCAAAGCTATGTGTGACCCGGACGGTTATTCCCAGCAGGAAGAAAGATTGTCAGTACAAACATCAGTGTTCCTGTTTTCCGCCATTGTTTTAATAACAAATGATGAAATGGAGATCTAAAATCGTAGCGTTGAAGGCATCTCCACCACCACCACCATCATCACCACATCACTAAAACGTCATGTCGTACTGCAATTGGCTCCTGCTTGTCACCCAGCGTCTGAATATAAACAACACCCCCTGGTCTTTTGAAGGATTACCAACACTTTAATTACTACGGCGGTGATGTAAGTATAATTTCAAAATATATTACTGACAATTACCGAACAAATAATGATCCTTTCCTTTAATTATTTTAAGCACAATAGGTCTAGTTTCTCTCTCTCTCTCTCTCTCTCTCTCTCTCTCTCTCTCTCTCTCTCTCTCTCTCTCTCTCTCTCTCTCTCTATATATATATATATATTTTTTTTTTTCTTCAATATCTGTTTACAGTTCTGTTGCAGATAATGTGTTACGTTGGTTGTCATTCGTGGCCTCTCTCTCTCTCTCTCTCTCTCTCTCTCTCTCTCTCTCTCTCTCTCTCTCTCTCTCTCTCTCTCTCTCTCTCTCTCTCTCTCTCTCTCTCTCTATATATATATATATATATATATATATATATATATATATATATATATATATATATATATATATATATATATATATATATAATCTATATATATATATATATATATATATATATATATATATATATATATATATATATATATATATATATATATATATATATATATATATATATATATATATATATATATATATATATATATATATATATAGAGAGAGAGAGAGAGAGAGAGAGAGAGAGAGAGAGAGAGAGAGAGAGAGAGAGAGAGAGAGAGAGAGAGCGCCTGCAGTCATTAAGTTTCAAGGAGTTAACAAAAATATTCATAGTTATATTTCTTCAATATCTGTGTACAGTGCTGTTGCAGATAATGTGTTACGTTGGTTGTCATTCGTGGCCTTAAGTTTCGTCAATAAATGAGTGTTAAACTCCTAGACGGAAGGTAACCTAGTTTTGAAAGGATGTGAAGACAAGAAAGAATACATACGATGAAAAAAAATAAATTATGAAGATGGAGGTGGTTGAAGAGAGAGAGAGAGAGAGAGAGAGAGAGAGAGAGAGAGAGAGAGAGAGAGAGAGAGAGAGAGAGAGAGAGAGAGAGAGAGAGAGGTGGGTGGATTAATTGAGAGGATGAATGGTAAAATATTTATTATTTTTGTTTATTTATTGCGCTGCAACATCGTGGACATATGGCAGCGCTGCAAAACGTTCAAAGCAGGAAAGATGGAACGTTAGAATATTGATGTTAAAAAACAAAATTATAATACGGTAATAAAAAAATAAATAAAAATAAAAGGGAACATAATAAGAAAAGGGATGAACCAACAGAAACCTAAGTGTCATAAATTGCGAAGGTCCGTATTTCCATCCATGTATCAATTTAGTTTAAAAAGGGGGACACTGACCCAGAACAGTATTTATGTTCCCAAGGCATTTACCCCACTGACACATATTTAGCATTGTGTGCCTAAGACACTAACTCCACCGACTCAGGGACGATTTCACAGTCGCTTGATAAGGTTCCCAAGCAAGAGCCTTATCAACCAGGTAACAGGTATTATCAACACCTCGGTGACAGGTATTATCAACACCTCGGTTTTACAGCCGGTTTTCGTGGTTTTGGTGATCAACAACCTGGTAACGATCATAATAAAACGAATACCTCTGATTCGGTAATGTTGGTATGCTGCAACTGCCTTGTTAGACAAAATTAATTAATTCATGACAGAAGAACTGACCACGCAAGCATTATAAGAAAGAGAAAGGCATGGTACACTGGCATGGCATGGTACACATCACTGGTGCCTTTAACACGCCATATCAATCCACTGCAAACATGGTTACATTTTCTGATTTAAATTCTCCCCTTTGAATATTTGTCTAACATTTGCCAAACTCTCCTTATGCCAACCAGGCACATAATAAACCACTTATTTGTCTCTTCTTCAATGTTGTACACATACTCGTACATTGTTAGGACTGAAATATCTCGGGTATTAAGGAAATAGCCCTAGCCTACTAGTTTTGAGACTGATTATTTATCACCAAAAATATTATGCCTTTTCTTTTAATCGTAATCTAACCATTGGATGGATTAGCAATTAAATTAATGAACTGAATTAATCTAAACCAAACGAAAGCAAGCCTAGCCCTTTGATGGAAATGATGTTCCAATAATATCTTAGATGACAAATTCCATACATACTATGTGTATTTGGGGATTATTACATTCTTAACCAAGGAAGCGTAGCAAATGAAGTAAGCATGACAGGTAGTCAAATTTTCATCAGCTGGTGGAGTGAGTTCACGCCGCCATCCGAATTCTTTTAAAATTTTATTATTTACTATTACAACCTACAAAATGTTGTTGTATTGTTGAATAATTTCAATATACAATTCAGGTTCCCCCGGTGCAAGGGTAGTTCTGCTTAACACTATATTACCGTTGAGCTAACTATATATATATATATATATATATATATATATATATATATATATATATATATATATATATATATATATATATATATATATATATATATATATATTACGGTGAATGTGGATAGTTGCCTAATGTTCACATTAGGAAAGCAATTTGCACAATGTTTACAAATTGTCAACATTAGGCCTTTTTTTTTCATTTATTTTATTTATTTATTTTATTTATTTATTTTTTTTTTTCTTATGTAGGAGGGACTCTGGCCAAGGGCAACAAAAATCCAATAAATAAAAATGCCCATTGAAATGCCAGTCCCATAAAAAGGGTTCAAAGCGGTAGTCAAAAATTGAAGGATAAGTGTCTTGAAACCTCCCTCTTGAAGGAATTCAAGTCATAGGAAGGTGGAAATAGAGAAGCAGGCAGGGAGTTCCAGAGTTCACCAGAGAAAGGGGTGAATGATTAAGAATACTGGTTAACTCTTGCGTTAGAGAGGTGGACAGAATAGGGATGAGAGAAAGAAAAGTCTTGTGCAGCGAGGAAGCGGGAGGAGGGGAGGCACGCAGTTAGCAAGATCAAAAGAGCAGTTAGCATGAAAACAGTGGTAGAAGACAGCTAGAGATGCAACATTGCGGGGATGAGAGAGAGGCTGAGGACAGTCAGTTAGAGGAGAGGAGTTGATGAGACGAAAAGCTTTTGATTCCACCCTGTCTAGAAGAGCAATATGAGTGGAACCCCCCAGACATGTGAAGCATATTCCATACATGGACGGATAAGGCCCTTGTACAGAGTTAGCAGCGGGGAGGGGGTGAGAAAAACTGGCGGAGACGTCTCAGTTTCCAGTTCAGATTATAAGTAAACGACAGACCGAGGATGTTCAATGTAGAAGAGGGGGACAGTTGAGTGTCATTGAAGAAGAGGGGATAGTTGTCTGGAAGGTTGTGTCGAGTTGACAGATGGAGGAATTGAGTTTTTGAGGCATTGAACAATACCAAGTTTGCTGTGCCCCCAATCAGAAATTTTAGAAAGATCAGAAGTCAAGCGTTCTGTGGCTTCCCTGCGTGAAATGTTTACTTCCTGAAGGGTTGGACGTCTATGAAAAGATGTGGAAAAGTGCAGGGTGGTATCATCGGCGTAGGAGAGGATAGGACAATAAGTTATGTTTAGAAGATCATTAATGAATAATAAGAAGAGAGTGGGTGACAGGACAGAACCCTGAGGAACACCACTGTTAATAGATTTAGAAGAACAGTGACCGTCTACCACAGCAGCAATAGAACGGTCAGAAAGGAAATTTGAGATGAAGTTACAGAGATAAGGATAGAAACCGTAGGAGGATAGTTTGGAAATCAAAGCTTTGTTTCACACTCTATCAAAAGATTTTGATATGTCCAAGGCAACAGCAAAAGTTTCACCAAAATCTCTAAAAGAGGATGACCAAGACTCGGTAAGGAAAGGCAGAAGATCACCAGTAGAGCGGCCTTGACGGAACCCATACTGGCGATCAGATAGAAAGTGAAGTGAAGTGATAGATGTTTAAGAATCTTCCTGTTGAGGATAGATTCAAAAACTTTAGATAGGCAGGAAATTAAAGCAATAGGACGGTAGTTTGAGGGATTAGAACGGTCACCCTTTTTAGGAACAGGCTGAATGTAAGCAAACTTCCAGATAGAAGGAAAGGTAGATGTTGACAGACAGAGCTGAAAGAGTTTGACTAGGCAAGGTGCAAGCACGGAGGCACAGTTTCGGAGAACAATAGGAGGGACCCCATCAGGTCCATTAGCGTTCCGAGGGTTTAGGCCAGCAAGGCCATGGAAAACATCATTGCGAAAAATTTTAATAGGTAGCATGAAGTAGTCAGAGGGTGGAACAAGCCCAGAATCGTCCAAGGTAGAACTTTTAGCAAAGAGTTCAGCTTTATAAATAGATGTGATAGCATTGGTGCCATCTGGTTGAAATAAAGGAGGGATAGAAGAAGAAGCAAAGTTATTGGATATATTTTTGGTTAGATGCCTTAAGTCACAAGGGGAGTTAGATCTTCAAAGGTTTTGATACTTTCTGTTAATGAAGGAGTTTTAGCTAGTTGAAGAACAGACTTGGCATGGTTCCGGGCAGAAATAAAAAGTGCATGAGAATCTGGTGATGAAAGGCTGAAGTACCTTTTGTGGGCCACCTTTCTATCATGTATAGCACGAAAACAAGCTTTGTTAAACCGAGGTTTGGAAGGTTTAGGTCGAGAAAAAGAGTGGAATGAAGAAGAGAGTAGAGAAAAAGAGGAATGAATGTACGCCTCCATGCCACACACTATCACCTCTGTTATGTGCTCAGCACACAAAGACGGATCTGTGACACGGAACCAGTAGTCATTCCAAGGAAAATCAGCAAAATATCTTCTCAGGTCCCCCAACTAGCAAAGGCAAAACGCCAGAGGCACCTTCGCTTAGGTGGATCCTGAGGAGGGATTGGAGCGATAGGACAAGATACAGATATGAGATTGTGATCGGAGGAGTTCAACGGAGAAGAAAGGGTGACAGCATAAGCAGAAGGATTAGAGGTTAGGGAAAGGTCAAGAATGTTGGGCGTATCTCCAAGACGGTCAGGAATACGAGTAGGGTGTTGCATCAATTGCTCTAGGTCGTGGAGGATAGCAAAGTTGAAGGCTAGTTCAGCAGGATGGTCAGTGAAGGGAGAGGAAAGCCAAAGCTGGTGGTGAACATTTAAGTCTCCAAGAATGGGGATCTCTGCATAAGGGAAGAGGATCAGAATGTGCTCCACTTTGGAAGTTAAGTAGTCGAAGAATTTCTTATATTCAGAGGAGTTAGGTGAGAGGTATACAGCACAGATAAATTTAGTTTGAGAGTGCCTGATGTTCACATTATGCAGCTCAATTATGCCCAATGTGAATACGACTGCCTAAAAGTTATAAATTTTTGCATGATGTGCTCGCGTGACAGCGCGTTTTTTTTTTTTTTTTTTTTTTTTTTCCTTTTTAGGCAGCTGCATCGTCCTGATGTACACTGAGTTGTACATTGACACTTAGAATATCCTTGCTCTTGCTGTTGTAATTGAGAGGCAAACATCAGGAACCTCTTCCGCTTTTATCATGGGCTGTTTGATTGGTCAACAGCTGTAAATTTTGGTCCTAGAATTCCTTCTCGGCAACCTACAGTGTATAGCCCATCTTTTTCCTTGAGGACAACCACTAACAGATTTCTGGGATCTGGCAGACCACGATCCACATCTGAGACCCTCAGTGTAGCACACTGACCAATGGACAATGCCCTAAGCAGGTTTTTCCCGCGTCTTGTCATCCGTGCTGCTGGCTTGGATTGTCCTTAATCAACCGAAGCACGGATGTTTTGGGAAGTTGGAACTACTGCTTCTGTCTGTGACTGTGCCTCTGTTTCTGCCTCTATCTCTGCTTCTGTCTCTGTCTCTGTTTCTGCCTCTGTCTCTGTCTCTGCTTATGCCTCTATCTCTGCTTCTGCCTCTGCCCCTGCCTCTGCCCCTGCCTCTATCTCTGCTTCTGCCTCTGCCTCTGACCCTGCCTCTGCCTCTGTCACATTTGATGCTTCAGTAGGAGGTTCAGTGTCAACATTTTCAGCTTCTTTTGACTCCAGAAATGCCTCAAGGTCTTCCTCGGTAAATATGTCACGAAGAGCTGTACTAGGTAGGATAGATGATCCTAATCCAACCTGCAGATCTTGTCCAAATGTCTGTTTCATGGTGGCTGATGTTAACTTGCCACTGAACAAACCTGAGGCCTACTGACCACTTCCTGTTGTTGTTTTCCTTCATCCAGATGGTCAGTGGATCCTGGATGACTCCGTTTAGACGTTCAACAGTGCACTGGCTTTGAGGATGACGTGGGCGTCCAGTCACCAGCTTCAGCTCTGGACAGAGCACTGCAAGCTCAGCGATGATCGCATTAACGAACTCCCGTCCGTTGTCGTACTGCAAAATAGCACGTGCTCCAAATGTCAGAAATATATCTATAAGATTCGCTGCAACCTCTTCTTCTCTTTTTGTTGTAAGTGGACGCAACACATAAAATTTCCTGAAACTATTTACAAATGTCATGATGTACTTGGTCTCCATCTGGCAATGTTTGAAAATTGATAAGATCGATCTGGCATCTAGAATGGATATGATGACTGCGTACCGGTCTCACTACCAGACCCTTTGGAACTTTTTTTTTATTTTTTTTATGGCAGTGCTCACAGAGTGAAATATAGATGTAGCATGCTTCTTGTGTGATGTTTGATCATTTCCTTTTTCACTTCAGCAATTTATTTTTTTTTACCATTTCCATGGCCAATAGCTTCATGGGCTACTTTTACAATACCAAACACTTCTAGAGACGCAACAAACTTGAATTTATCTTCATTTGGATCTTTTCTCTTGCGAATCAGTCGGTCAGCATTGCCAACGCGCAGGACTTCGTAACGTTTCTTGAGATTAAAGTCAAATGTAGACTTGGTTCCATCAGAATTAATCGTTAACAAATTATGTATCAGCTGATCACGCTGGTGGGTTGGATGACAACATTCTCTGCCTTGCCTCCCAGTGTTTGACGTAGCTTAAGTAAAAAGGCAGCTTGATCCATAGTGCGTAAACTGAAACAAAAAAAATAAAGAAATATAGAGAAAGATCCTGAATAATAATAATAACAACAATAATAATAATAGTAATAGTAATAGCAGTAGTAATAGTAGTAGTAGTAATAGTAATAGTAATGAAAACAACCCACAATTAGTCCAGCTGTGTGTCAGCACCCACTTGCAAGGACAAGATCACGGTTGGTTCTGCCCTGCTCCTAGCTTGCTTATCTTCTTTACAACGACTCTTAATGATAGACCCGAAGCTTCGAAAAACATTCTTTGAATTTCCACTCCAGCCACCGCGGTCCTTCATTCTATTCACATCAGGTAAAATACCATTGCCTAATCAGAAAGTCTTGCTTAAAGAGAACATTATGCAATTAATTTACCTGTTGCAAATATTTTTGCCTAATGTGAACATTAGGCAATTTTCTGCAGTTCACATTAGATAATTATCCACATTGAGCGTAACACACACACACACACACACACACACACACACACACACACACACACACACATATATATATATATATATATATATATATATATATATATATATATATATATATATATATATATATATATATATATATATATATATATATATATATATATATATATAAGGGAAGCTATAATTAATTCAAAAGAGAATCCTTTCCCACAAACGTGAGTACTTTGTCTTGGGGAAAGAGCTCTCTCTCTCTCTCTCCAAGTGTGGGATAGGGTAAGATTAAAAAAGCAAATAAAATCAATAGGGTCATGAAGAGAGTTAACTGAAGTCATGTGCACTAAATATATATATATATATATATATATATATATATATATATATATATATATATATATATATATATATATATATATATATATATATATATATATATAGGAAGCAGAGGAGGAGGCAGTAGGCACCCGCCGAAACGATAATTACTCCCAGTGAGGTCTAAAGCACTGTTCAGGGGGTGCTGTGAACTTATCATTAAACCCAGCTGTGACCTCACTGAACGTTTCCCTTTGTGTCTCACAACACAAGGGGGCAGTCACAGCCTGCCCTCTAAAGACAACTCTCTACCTCCACACAAAACTACAAGCACCTAATAACACACACACCCTTCACTCAAAAATTTTAAAATCATGGCGACTTCTACACCAGCCTCGGAGTCCCCATCTGGGGAGGGGACCATAAATGTCCCCAGGTCGGACTGCCTTTCCGTCGACGACCCTAATTGTCTTGACACCCCCCTCAACTTTTTCTTCATTAACTTCTGCAACATTCGCGGTCTAAGATCTAATTATCAATCCGTAGAACACCACCTCTCCTCTTCTAAACCTCATCTTCTTTTCCTCACTGAAACTCAGGTGTCTGAGGCAACTGACAGTAGCCCCTTTTCTGTTCCCTCCTACTTTCTCTATCCTCATTTTCGATCCAAAGCTGGATGCTGCGTTTATGTGCGCAATGACTTAACCTGCTCTCGTGCCCACGCTCTTGAATCTTGTGAGTTTTCCACCATCTGGCTACGACTACAGAGTCATTCTCATACTAAATTTATTTGTGCTGTATACCTCTCTCCTAACTCCTCTGACTATAAGAAATTCTTTGACTACTTAACTTACAAAGTGGAGCACATTCTGACCCTCTTCCCTTTTGCAGAGATCTCCATTCTTGGAGACTTCAATGTTCACCACCAGCTTTGGCTTTCCTCTCTCTTCACTGACCATCCTGGTGAACTAGCCTACAACTTTGATATCCTCCATGACCTAGAGCAATTGGTGCAACACCCTACTCGTATTCCTGACCGTCTTGGAGATACGCCCAACATTCTTGACCTTTTCCTGACCTCTAATCCTTCTGCTTATGCTATCACCCTTTCTTCTCCTTTGGGCTCCTCCGATCACAATCTCATATCTTTATCTTGTCCTATCACTCCAATCCCTCCTCAGGATCCCCTTAAGCGAAGGTGCCTCTGGCGTTTTGCCTCTGCTAGTTGGGGGGACCTGATGAGGTATTTTGCTGATTTTCCTTGGAATGACTACTGCTTCCGTGTCAGAGACCCGTCTTTGTGTGCTGAGCGCATAACAGAGGTGATAGTGTCTGGCATGGAGGCGTACATTCCTCACTCTTTTTCTCGTCCTAAACCTTCTAAACCTTGGTTTAACACAGCTTGTTCTCGTGCTATACATGATAGAGGTGGCCCACAAAAGGTACTTAAGCCTTCCATCACCAGAATCTCATGCACTTTATATTTCTGCCCGGAACCAAGCCAAGTCTGTTCTCCAACTAGCCAAAAACTCCTTCATTAACAGAAAATGTCAAAAACTTTCAAGATCTTACTCCCCTCGTGATTTCTGGCATCTAGCCAAAAATATCTCCAATAACATTGTTTCTTCTTCTTTCCCTCCTCTACTTCAACCAGATGGCACCACTGCTATCACATCTATTTCTAAAGCTGAACTCTTTGCTCAAACCTTTCCTAAAAACTCTACCTTGGATGATTCTGGGCTTGTTCCTCCCTCTCCTCCACCCTCTGACTACTTCATGCCACGTATTAAAATTCTTCGCAATGATGTTTTCCATGCCCTCGCTGGCCTAAACCCTCGGAAGGCTTATGGACCTGATGGGGTCCCTCCTATTGTTCTCCGAAACTGTGCCTCCGTGCTTGCACCTTGCCTAGTCAAACTCTTTCAGCTCTGTCTGTCAACATCTACCTTTCCTTCTTGCTGGAAGTTTGCCTACATTCAACCTGTTCCTAAAAAGGGTGACCGTTCTAATCCCTCAAACTACCGTCCTATTGCTTTAATTTCCTGCTTATCTAAAGTTTTTGGATCTATCCTCAACAGGAAGATTCTTAAACATCTATCACTTCACAACCTTCTATCTGATCGCCAGTATGGGTTCCGTCAAGGCCGCTCTACTGGTGATCTTCTGGCTTTCCTTACTGATTCTTGGTCATCCTCTTTTAGAGACTTTGGTGAAACTTTTGCTGTTGCCTTGGACATATCAAAAGCCTTTGATAGAGTCTGGCACAAAGCTTTGATTTCCAAACTACCCTCCTACGGTTTCTATCCTTCTCTCTGTAACTTCATCTCAAGTTTCCTTTCTGAACATTCTATTGCTGCTGTGGTAGACGGTCACTGTTCTTCTCCTAAATCTATTAACAGTGGTGTTTCTTAGGGTTCTGTCCTGTCACCCACTCTATTCTTATTATTCATTAATGATCTTCTAAACCAAACTTCTTGTCCTATCCACTCCTATGCCGATGATACCACCCTGCACTTTTCCACGTCTTTTCATAGACGTCCAACCCTTCAGGAGGTAAACATATCACGCAGGGAAGCCACAGAACGCCTGACTTCTGATCTTTCTAAAATTTCTGATTGGGGCAGAGCAAACTTAGTATTGTTCAATGCCTCAAAAACTCAATTTCTCCATCTATCAACTCGACACAACCTTCCAGACAACTATCCCCTCTTCTTCAATGACACTCAACTGTCCCCCTCTTCTACACTGAACATCCTCGGTCTGTCCTTTACTTATAATCTGAACTGGAAACTTCACATCTCATCTCTAGCTAAAACAGCTTCTATGAAGTTAGGTGTTCTGAGACGTCTCCGGCAGTTTTTCTCACCCCCCCACCTGCTAACTCTGTACAAGGGCCTTATCCGTCCATGTATGGAGTATGCTTCACATGTCTGGGGGGGGGGGTTCCACTCATACTGCTCTTCTAGACAGGGTGGAATCAAAAGCTTTTCGTCTCATCAACTCCTCTCCTCTAACTGACTGTCTTCAGCCTCTGTCTCACCGCCGCAATGTTGTATATCTAGCTGTCTTCTACCGCTATTTTCATGCCAACTGCTCTTCTGATCTTGCTAACTGCATGCCTCCCTTCCTTCCGCGGCCTCGCTGCACAAGACTTTCTTCTTTTTCTCACCCCTATTCTGTCCACCTCTCTAACGCAAGAGTTAACCAGTATTCTGAATCATTCATCCCTTTCTCTGGTAAACTTTGGAACTCCCTGCCTGCTTCTGTATTTCCACCTTCCTATGACTTGAATTCCTTCAAGAGGGAGGTTTCAAGACATTTATCCACCAACTTTTGTCCACTGCTTTGACCCTTTTATGGGACTGGCATTTTAGTGGGCATTTTTTTATTAGATTTTTGTTGCCCTTGGCCAGTATCCTTCCTACATAAAAAAAATAAATAAAAAATATATATATATATATATATATATATATATATATATATATATATATATATATATATATATATATATATATATATATATATATATATATATATATATATATGGAAAGTGCTAAGACGGCACACTATATCTATCAGGTTGTTCAGGTGATCAGGAAAGACAGCAAACATTGCTTAGTGGTTTCAATATATTAAGAGAATCTGCGATACAAAGCGTATGCCAACCTCCCCAGAAGCCTGAGGCAGACAGAGGAACAATGAGGAGCGCGCGGAACGCTGACAAAAAGCCCGGGAACAAAATAATAACATGAAGCGCAATAAATAAATAATATAAATAAATGATAATCAGTAGTACTAACGATAATTATAACAACAATAATAATAACAATAACAATAATAAAAGGAAAATTAACTTGTAATATATAGATGAATACTACGACACAGTACGACCACACCTTAGCTGCGGCCTAGCAGTGAACGAAATAAAAAAAAAGATATATATATATATATATATATATATATATATATATATATATATATATATATATATATATATATATATATATATATATATATAGGTAGCACAAAGCATTAGAGTAACAAGAGTACTAATAACAATGTGAAACACACACACACACACAATATATATATATATATATATATATATATATATATATATATATATATATATATATATATATATATATATATATATATATATATATATATATATAAGACAATATAAAAATATAAAAAATCACAGAAAGTATCAGAAAACACAGTGATAAGAAAAAGAAATATGTATATAGAAGTACAATTGTGTAAAATCACATACCAGTGACATAAATAACATAAAACATGTGCCTCCCAAAGGACACAAAAAATACAGAAACACCTGGAACAGCAAGGAAAAAAAAATGAAATGGAGTCCCCCATAAATTATACAGCCCTACTACGAAGATTATATGCATGTGTAAGGGTAGGAGGAACATAAATATGAGAGACAAGTGGAGAATGAGGTAATGGAAAATCAGTAGAGAGGTGATGGGGACCCAAGCCGTCTTTAACCTGTCTACATTGATAATTTCTGAAATATTAACAGCTAGATCAAAATATTAAAACTTATTGACAAAAAAACTCTTACTAAAGAGAAAAAAAAAATTAAGTGGCGCAGAGCTGAGGTTTTAAAAACAGCATCATCAACTAGCCAAAAACTCCTTCATTAATAGAAAGTGTCAAAATCTTTCAAGATCTAACTCTCTTCGTGACTTCTGGCACCTAGCCAAAAACATCTCCAATAATTTTGCTTCTTCCTCTTTCCCTCCTTCATTTCAACCAGATGGCACCACTGTTATCACATCTATCTCTAAATTTAAACTTGCTCAAACCTTTGCTAAAAATTCTACCTTGGATGATTCAGGGCTAGTTCCAAGTATCTTCTCCACCCTCTGACTACTTCATGCTACCTATTAAAATCCTTCGCAGTTATGTTTTTCATCCCCTCGCTGGCCTATACCCTCGAAAGGTTTATAGACCTGATGGAGTCCCTCCTATTGTTTTCCGAAACTATGCATCCGTGCTTGCACCTTCCCTAGTCAAACTCTTTCAACTTTGTCTGTCAATATCTACCTTTCCTTCTTGCTGGAAGTTTGCCTACATTCAGCCTCTTCCTAAAAAGGGTGACCATTCTAATCCCTCAAACTACCGTCCTATTGCTTTAATTTCCTGCCTTTCTAAAGTTTATAAATCTATCCTCAACAGAAGATTTTTTTTTTTTTTTCATAGAGTCTAGAACATAGCTTTGATTTTCAAACCACCATCCTACAGCTTTTATCCTTCTCTCTGTAACTTCGTCTCTAGTTTCCTCTCCAACTGTTCTATTGTTGCTGTGGTAGATGGTCACTGTTCTTCTCCTAAATTTATAACAGTGGTGTTCCTGAAGGTTATGTCCTGTCATACACTCTCTTCCTATTATTTATCAATGATCTAAACTAAACTTCTTATCCTATCCACTCCTACGATGATGATACCACCCTGCACTTTTTCCAAGTCTTTTTGTTGACGTCAAACTCTTCAGGAAGTAAACAGTTCACGCAGGGAAGCCACAGAACGTCTGACTTCTGATCCCTCTGAAATTTCTGATTGGGGTAGAGCAAACTTAGTAATGTTTAATGCCTCAAAAACTCAATTCCTCCATTTACCAACTCGACAGAACCTTCCAGATAACTATCCCCTCCTCTCCAATGACACTTAACTGTTCCCCCCCTCTTCACACTGAACATTCTCGGTCTGTCCTTTACTTATAATCTAAAATAGAAACTCCACACCTCTCTCTAGCTAAAATAGCTTCTATGAAGTTAGGCGTTCTGAAACGTCTCCATATATGATGTCATAAAAATGACAAAGTGCCCACACAAGCGCTAAAGCCTCAAGATAAGTAATTGAGTAACAAGGTTCAGTAGCACTCAGGGTACGGCTGGCATACGCGATGATATGAGGAAAAGATGTCAGTCTGCTGCATCAAAACAGCGCTAACGCCTAAAGCAATTATATCAGTGCAAAGTGTAAACGAAAGAATGTGATTTGGAAAGGCAAGGACTGGAACATGACTGAGTGCGTGTTTGAGTCAATGAAAACTAGTTTGTTGGGCATCATGCCATACGAAACAGACATCCTTTTAAAGAAGACGCGTGAGAGTTGACGAAATAAACAGTCTTCGATGAGCGGACTGTTAAAACCCGCAAGACCAAGGAAAGAACGCACATGAATTCTGGGTAGGAAAGTCTTGAACAGCCCGAACCTTGGCGTTAGTAGTGTGAACGCCATCCTTGTTAACTACATGACCCAGGAACACAATGTGTGACCTAAGGAATTTACACTTAAGCAGGTTAAGTATAAGACCTGCTTCTTGGAACCTTCACAAGACAAGGTCAAGTTTATCAACGTGAGAGTCAAAATCACGAGATACTAATATCAAATCATCAAGATATAAAAACAAGCCATTGCCAATAAGACTTTGAAAAAAAGACTGTTTGCAAGTAGCTGGCTAGTCAGGGGTGAGTTATATAAACTCACTGGGGCATGAAACCATTTATAATGATCTAATCGCGTACAAAAGACAGTAATCTCACGGCTACTGGCATCCAAAGGAATCTGCCAAAAACCTGATTTGAGCTCGAGTAGTGAATAGTGTTTTCTTTCCGGATGGACTGCAAAAAGTCACTTAAAAACAGGAAGAGGATGATGGTCAGGGACCGTCACCTAATTAACCTTGCAAAAATCAACTACAATACAATAAAAATCGTCTTTCTTTGGAACCAAGAACAATGGCGAATTCTAAGGAGAATGTGATTCTTGAATGATACCGTCTTTTAGTATTCCATCGATTAAATCCTGAACAACAGCGCATTGACTGTGAGGCAAACAATAGGAAGGCACAAAATAAAGACGTATCAAGTTTTAACTGAATGTGGTGCGCGATGTGATCAGTGACACCAAGTGGTTCATTAGGCAAAGCAACAGCCAGTTTGTGCTTGACAAGCAAGTCGATGAGATGAGACTTTACTGTCTGGAAATCCAACACCGTTACATGAGCTGAATGCTAATAAATGATATCATCATTGTCATATTTTGTAACCCCCTCTCGCTGTTGAAGACAAAATCAGAGGTCACACAATATTTTGCTTCATATGATGTTAAATTATTTGCAAGAGACAAGGGGAGAACACCTGTGCCAAGGACATGTAAGGGGGAATCTTGTACTCTGAAAAGATTATTGTCAACAGGCTGTAAGGGAAGATTAACTAAGGCTTTAAATTTGGGATAAGTCTGGGCACTGAGGAGATTACAAGGAGTGCAACAAGAAAAAATACTTATATACTTGTATACCTCGGGAGGCAGCAATGCCATTGGAAAGGGAAAGAGACTGCTCAGAACATGGCATCAGACCAGGTACTAATCTTTCCCGCTTTGAAATTGGCGTCTCTGAAAATTTGACCGAGAGGTCGTCACAGCTTGATATCGCTGCAGTTCCAGAATGTTGACACATTCCTCTGATGTGTGGGTGACTTGAACAAGACAAAATTTAGACGGACGCTCAAGAGGCAAGTGAGGTCTCGGAGCTGGAGACGGTGAGCGCGTATATCGTGTCTGACCAGAGAAGTGAAAATGAACACGACGACCAGATGATGACGGGTTAGACCGAGTGTGGCCTGAAAACTGCCTAAATAGCAAATTCTTAAAAGATGCTTCGCGCTCGGGTGGAGGCGATGAACGAGCAGACTTGAGGTCTCTCTTACGACGGAAGCAACGTATGTAAGTGTGACCATCTTTGTGGCAATAAGTGCATGAAAGAAATGAACGGTGGGATGAGGGCAACAACTGAAGTGGAGCACTCTCAACAGGAACCGTCTGAGGTGGAGGTGAAGGTGGCAGAGCTGTGTCACTAAGAGCAAGGGACATTCTATGGGAGTGAGGCAATTCCTGCAAATTTTAATGACAAAATCCAAGTGAGTCAATGGGTTTGATATCAGTGGTAGAGGCAACACGTCTGTCCTGAGGCGTAAGATGATTAATATAACTATTGAACTCTAAGGAGAGCTGAAGGTTATCTAAACTCATCTGACCACTTTCCACCCAATTTCCAGACTTGAAAACTCCACAGCATCATGGACGTATTCGGTAGCAAGCTTCAGACCTACATTTCCAAGCTGTGTTGTAAGCGAGTCACCATAACGGAAAGCCCATAGAAAGGAATAATGAGTCAGTGATGCTCCAGAGGCGTGCAAAAAATTAGTGTGAAATTTTAAGTGAAAGAGGCTTAAAGGATCTTGCCAATATCATTGTAAAGGCAAGAGAACCAGGCAGCAGCTGAGAACGAACAAAAAGCATCTTGTCTACACCAGAAGCGATGTTACTATTAGTCATTAAATCCTCACATTGTTGCAGAAATGATAGCTTAGTGTACTCCGGGTTCTCACCCACAAAGAAAAAAAAATAAATAAATAGTAATAATAATAATAATAATAATAATAATAATAATAATAATAATAATAATAATAATAATAAAATAAATAAAAATAAAATAAATAAATAAATAAATAAATAAATAATGGAATGACCTTTGTGCAAGAGTTTATTAGCAGAGGCAGGAGTAGTTATGGTGTCAAGAGCAGTAGCAGTAGAAGCAGGGAGAAAAGCAGAGTGTTAGAATTAGGCAGTGTCTTTAGGGAGCTGGAAAGATAACATTCCCACTTCTGAAAAAAAAAATAAATAAAAATAATAAATAATAAGTAAATAAGTAAATATTACCCCCCAAAAAATTAAAATAAAATAAATAAAATAATAATAATAATAATAATAATAATAATAATAATAATAATAATAATAATAATAATAGTAATAATAATAATACACGAGAAATGTACCAAAAAAAGTCGACATAAATTATAAATGTGATAATTTACAAGCAGTAATGAAATAAATATACCAATAATGTGCTACAAAAAGTGATATGCAAGCATGTAAGAGTAAAAAAAAAATGCACAAAATATGACAAAAAACCTAACCAATTACTTAAGAATATAAGAACATAAGAAATAAGGGAATCTGCAAGAAACCATCAGGCTTACACGTAACAGTTCCTGTATGAAATATACCTACCTATTTCCACCTATCATCCCCATCCATAATTCCGTCTAATCTTCTCTTAAAGCTCCCTAATGTCTTAGCACTAACAACTTGATTACTGATTTTTTTCCACTTATCTACCACTCCATTTGAGAACCAGTTTCTTCCTATCTCTTTTTAAACCTAAATTTTTCAAGTTTGAATCCGTTATTTAACAGCTTCAGTCTCAACTCGTAAGGTATAAAGTATCCTTTTAACCATTCTCCTTTGTACTGATTATAATAGACCTATATCCTTCATGTAATTTGGGGACCAGAACTGCACAGCGTAGTCTAGATGAGGTCTGACCAGTGACAAATATAACTTTAATATTACTTCGGGCCTTCTACTTTTAACATTCTTAAAAAGTAATCATAATTTGCCCCTGTTTCTGGTCTCTATGCATTGCTTTCTTAGACGGAGTTCATAGCTAAGTATAACTCCTAAATCTTTTTCGTACCCTGAATATACCAGGATCTCGGAGTTTATTGTGTACCTACTGTGAGGGTTTCCTCTACCTACGCTAAGTACTTTGCATATGTTGATATTAAACTACATTTGCCATCTGTCCGTCCATTCTTTCATCCTATCTAAATCTGCCTGCAAGGCGATGGCATCCGATTCTGACCTAATTAATCTACCTATCTTCGTGTCATCCGCAGATTTACAAACATCACTACTGATTCCACTATCCAAGTCATTGATATATATTAAAAACAACAATGGCCCTAATACTGATCCCTGTGGCGCACTCGGATTTAGAGCCATTTATTACAACTTTCTTTCGCTTGTCGCTTAGCCATGATCTTACCCAGCCTAACACCTTCCCATCTATCCCGTGTGCCTTAATCTTTTTCAGGAGCCTCTGATGGGATACCTTGTCAAATGCCTTACTAAAGTCCAAATATAGGATGTCATACCACCATTATCTGCCGCCTCGTTCATTTTACTGTAAAAACTTAACAAGTTAAAGGAGGAGGCAGTAGGCACCTGTCGAAACAATAATTACTTCCAGTGAGGTCTACCGTAATGGATCAGGGGGGTGCTGTGAACTTATAATTAAACCCAGCTGTGACCTCACTGAACGTTTCTCTTTCTATCTCACAACACTATGAGGCAGTCACAGCCTGCCCTCTAAAAACAACTCTCTTCCTTCACACAAAACTCCAAGAACCTAATTACACACGCATCCTTCACTCAAAAGTTCAAAATTATCATGACGACTCCTACACCAACCTCGGAGTCCCCATCTGGGGAGGGGACCACAAATGTCCCCAGGTCGGACTGCTCTTCTGATAACCACCTTAAGTGTCTTGACACACCCCTCAACTTTTTTCTTCATTAACTTCTGCAACATTCGCGGTCTTAGATCAAATTTTCAATTTCCAGGACACCACCGCTCCTCTTCTAAACCTTATCTTCTTTCCTCACCGAAACAAAGGTGTCTGAGGCAACTGACAGTAGCCCCTTTTCTGCTCCCTCCTACTTACTCTATCCTCATTTTCAATCAAAAGTTGGATGCTGCGTTTATGTGCGCAACGACTTAACCTGCTTTCGTGCCCACGCTCTTGAATCGCCCGAGTTTTCCACCATCTGGCTACGACTACAGAGTCACTCTCAAACTAAATTTATGTGCTGTATACCTCTCACCTAACTCCTCTTACTATAGGAAATTCTTTGACTACTTAACTTCCAAAGTGGAGCACATCACTGACCATCCTGGTGAACTAACCTTCAACTTTGCTATCGTCCACGGCCTAGAAGATTTGGTGCAACACCCTACTCGTATTCCTGACCTCGGAGTTACGCCCAACATTCTTGACCTTTTCCTAACCCCTAATCCTGCTTATA
The DNA here is from genome assembly GCF_035594125.1 of Scylla paramamosain. NCBI lineage: Eukaryota > Metazoa > Arthropoda > Malacostraca > Decapoda > Portunidae > Scylla > Scylla paramamosain. The sequence continues at coordinate 5,082,075 of NC_087179.1, forward strand.
GTGTCACCCTCTCTTTGCCGTTGGGCTCCTCCGATCACAATCTCATATTTGTATTTTGTTCTCTCCTGGGTATCCCCTAAGCGGAGGTATCCCTGGCGTTTTGCCTTTGCTGCTGTGCTGCTGTTCCTGCCCATGCTGTACGCCTTTTAGACTTTGCAGCCTGTCATCCTTCGCAATGGCTTCGTTCTTCACTATTCCGGAGCCTGGTCCAGCATTGTCTGGTGCCAGACAGTCTGGCAGCTGCAGCGTTGCCACTCACTAGGTATGGAAAAACCTAGTTGGGTTGCCTAAAAACATCAAGATTCTGTGAAAAAAAACTATTATTAATTATTATTAAATATTATGGTTATATAGTAGTAAATATAATGAGAGAAAAAAAAAAAAAACGTAATTCACAACACTTACTTTACTATAGCTGTGTTCACTGGAGCTGAACTGGCAGAAGATCATCGCTGTCTGAGGCAGATGCAAGGTCTCCACATATCGCTGAAGACACGTGCCACTTTTCACATCTATTAGGCATGCTGATGGCTCCTAGTAAAAATATATCACTCTTTGTCGAGCAATTGCTTATTTTGCTAGGAGTCTGTTAGCGATGGTAGTTGCCAGGAGCATGTTAGTTTGCTTTTTTTTTTTTATTTACTTGCGAGAACACCCTTTCAACACAAACCGATGAGTGTCAAAATTCTAAAAGTCCATACATAAACCTTGAAAGTATTCCAAACATCACCTTGTTATTGCCATCTTTCACTTTTTACAGTTCACTCCAGAACGATGTACTTGTCTAAGTGAGGTTTTGCACAGTTTCCTTGGCATACATCAGACTTTGTAAGTCACCTTCTGAAGTATTTCAGCAGAGCAATGACGTAGTCCTCTTCAAAAAGCAGCTTTTCTCCATTTGTAGACACAGTTCTACTAGAAAGTTTCGGTAGTCTATGAGGAATCTTTTCTCTGCATTACTGTCATGTAGTAGCTCCTTAATAAGAACGGCATGACATCGACCACCAAGGTTGAGCTTCTCTAGACTTTAGTATACTGTGCTGTCGCGGGGATTGATGTTGGACAACATTTCTGTGAACAAAACTTCCTCTTTGATAGACATGTTAAGAATGCTTCTGTAATCTCCAGCAATAGATGCGTGAAGTGTATCAAGTCTGTATGTACTGTTCGGATTGATATTCCAAGTTCATCTTGTCAATTTTACCCGGGACGTAGTTGTGAAAAAGCAGCATGTGTTTTGCCCCGTGATTAACCATGATTTTGTATATTTCAGCTGCATCATCAAGCTTCACTGCATCTGTTTTCATTTCCCCTTGGAAAAATAAAACTAGAGTACACCACTGCTCCAGGACGCGGGAAATTACTTTTCCTCTAGATAACCATCGTATCTGGGAAAATTTTAGCATTGTGTCGCGGACTCTGGGTAATTAATATCTTGAAATACTTGGAACTGATGTATTCGCTTGGTGCTACATGAAAAAAGAGGGAGGTGCCTCTCAGGAACTGCTCCAAATAGGAAGGCAAGGTGGCGCAAGCATGGCTGCCACATAAGACAAATGAGTGACAAATACATCCCAGTGCAAAAACAGATGGGACATCACCTTTTAGATAGGCTTGGAAGCCACGTCTTGAGCTCAACATTGTAGAACAGTTGTCACTTGCAAAGCCAATTATACTGGAGACTGGTATCATTTTCTCTGATAGCAGTTTTCACGGCAGTTTTCACGTGCATATATATATATATATATATATATATATATATATATATATATATATATATATATATATATATATATATATATATATATATATATATATATATATATATATATATATATATATTATATGTATATATATATATATATATATATATATATATATATATATATATATATATATATATATATATATATATATATATATATATATATATATATATATAAGAAATTGTTGAATATTCTTCCATCTCATCATTTATATATCACTTTTTTTTTTTTTTTTTCTATTTCTTCTTCTTCATGTATTCTTTCCAGTATTCATCTTCGCTTTGCGTCCTTTCCATGTGTTAGTCTACCATCTATTTTACCTCCTGTGCTCTTTATCTTTCTATCTTCTTTCAAACTGTTAATCCAAAAATCGTTACACATTCCACGGACTCATGGTAAGCAGGTGGTGTCGAGCTCAGGTGTTGGTGACGCAAGTGTTGGCGTGACGAGATGTCATTATCTAATTAGCGAAACAGGTGCAGAGGTGACTTATTGCTCTCTCTCTCTCTCTCTCTCTCTCTCTCTCTCATGAAATATTCAACATTCTTACGTCTAGGCTGTCCACACATTTTATATTATTAGGCCTCAGCAATGACGTCCCTTAGTTAACTCCCCTATTGAATGCGTTGAGGGAGGAGAACGAGGACGAGAACAAAGACGAAGAGGAGGAGGAGGAAAAGTTACATGGATACACAAACCACAACAGACCTTGCGGTCCTCACGAGGTGATAAACAGATGATAGAAAGTGATAGTAGAAGAAAAAGACAGCAAAGCATGAACACACACACACACACACACACACACATATATATATATATATATATATATATATATATATATATATATATATATATATATATATATATATATATATATATATATATATATATATATATATATATATATATATATATATATATATATAAGATGGAAATATATGAAATGAGGTGTCCCTATTTCCTGGAGTTAAGAACAAGGTAACAAACACTGGTAACCTCGGATTTGAGGTTAGGTATATATCAAAACGGCGTTTAAAAATTATCTACGATGTTGCAGTCTGTCACGTCTCTAGGAAGCTCATTCCATAGATTGACCACTTGATGGAAAAAATAAATAAATAAATAATGGTAATAATTCTTAAATTCATGAGAGATGAAGGATTTCCTAACAATTTTACAGTCGTTTCCTCGCATGTAATTTGGAAATTCTATTGTCAAATATATATTGATATATTAATATATTTATTAATGCCTTTCATTAATTTATTATTATTATTTTCTTTTCTTTTTTTTTATCGCCTCTTAGTTTTCTCTGAGATAAAAAGATATATATTCAACTACTAAGTCGCTCTTCGTATGATTTATTTCTTAAGATTGGTATATGATTTTTTTTATTATTTTATTATTTTATTTATTTATTTATTTTATTTATTTATTTTTTTTATTTATTTATTTATTTTTTTTCTTTACTTTACGATGAATTCGTCCTAATTCATTTATCTTTTTGGTAATAGGGACACCAGGCTTGAACGCAGTATTCCGAAATGGGACGGACCAAGGAGTTATACAAAGTGAGGATGGTATCTTTAGATTTTGAAATGATCCACTGATTAAGCTAATTATTTTGTTAGCTTTCTTTACGATCTCTGAACATTGTTGGTTAGGTTTTAGGCTAGTCAGTATTGTTACTCCTAAATCCATCATATATTTTGCTTTCCCGTTTCGGTATCCTACATAAAGCGCTTCTTAACATTGAAACTCATTTGCCAAGTTTCCCCCAACTTTGACAACTGTGATCCAGATTGTTCTGCATTAATTTTGCTTGTTCGTTAGAGACTAAGGTATTCGTTATTTCGGTGTCATCAGCTAACTTCGATATTATATTGGCAATACCATTATCTATTTATATGAACAAGGAAGAGAACAGGCCCTAGCCCTACTACTGACCCCTGTGACACCCGCTAGTTACGTTAGTCCACTTGCATTTTTATTTTTATTTTCATTTTTTCTTTACAACCCATTGTTTACGTTTGTTAGCCAGTTTTCTATCCATCTCCACATGCCGCCTCTGATATCATGAAATTTCAGTTCAATAACTAACCATTTTGTCGGCAACTTTGCTACTGGTTTTTGAAAATCAAGATGTATTTACCGTTTTACTTTCGTCATATTAAGAATATCACAAAAGAAGTCTAAGAAACAAGAGTGTCTATTACGGAAGCCGTGTTGAGTATTTGTAATTGTTCTCCTCTAAGTTATTAATAAGTATACCTCTTATTAGTGTTTCTAGTATTTTGCATACGACTGAAATTAATTTAATTGGGCGGTAATTGTATTATAAATATTTATTTATTTTTTTTATTTATTAATTTATTTTCTATTTATTTATTTATTTATTTATTTTTACTTTTATTTTTTTTTTAAGTTTGCGGACTTTCATTCAAATTCAGGAGGAGGAAGAGGACAAAATGCCAGAAAGTGATAAAAACATGGACACACACACACACACACACACACACACACACACACACACACACACACACACACACAAACTTAACTGCAGCTAAGGGTCGAGGCAGTAATCTAATTTCACGGTCATAAGCTCTAAATAAAACAAGTCATGAAACATACAATTAATTAAAATAAGCTGGTGTTTTATTGCTCTCTCTCTCTCTCTCTCTCTCTCTCTCTCTCTCTCTCTCTCTCTCTCTCTCTCTCTCTCTCTCTCGTTACCTATAAACCACTGGGATGAGGGGAATTTGTATATAAGGAAATGGTGTTTTCCTGGTATAGGTACAGTAAATTCACTTAAATATTTCAATCAACTGTTTGAGATACAAATTATGTATATTTAGAAGTTCCTATGAAGTTCCGGTATGATGATGAAAAGTGTATGCTGAGATGATTTGGGCTTATGAAGAGAAGGGTATAGGACCGATTGGTAAAGAAGACAAAGATCAGATGTGAAAAGTGTGACTTCAGCAGGTCGGGGGGTGGGGTAGAGGAAAGTCCCATTCATGAAATAGTAGGTAGTAATATACCAGTGTTTGTTGTTAATCCTTCATGCAGAACTGACCCTGGTTGTGCTGTCATCTCCACAACTGGCATCTCCACAATGGCATTTCTCTTCCAGTGGGTACTATGGGGACCAAGATAGTGGTGTGTAAGTGTGTCAATATGTGGTATGCCATGTCTGGGGGGAAGACATACAAGATACTGAGATAACTAGATTGACAATAATTAATACAACACAAATATGAAAGCTTTAATCTACTATCAAACTAAGTTGTTAATATTATGTAGCTAGAAGTAGTGTTTAAAAAAGGAAATTGTTTTAAACACAACAAAGTTGTCTTCACTGTATGCCGTTAGCTGTCCTGCGAAAAAGGATTTCTCTTTAATCCAGATAGTATGTATACTGTATGCCAATAGCTGCCCTATAGTTTTCATTCAGTTGCACATCTCCTGTGGGATAGGAAGGATTGAAGGAGTCGGGGATTGGACTCAGAAAGAGGCAGTCCTATTGTAAACAATTATATATATATATATATATATATATATATATATATATATATATATATATATATATATATATATATATATATATATATATATATATACAGAAGCAGGCAGGGAGTACCTACTATTTCATGAATGGGACTATTTATTTATTTATTTATTTATTCCTTTATAAATAGGAAAGGCACTGGGCAGGGACAACAAAAATTGCTAGAAAAAAAAAAAAAAAACTCAGGTGACGAAAAGCGTCTGTCAAAAATACAAGATAAATGTATTGAAACCTCCCTCTTGGAAGAGTTCAATTCATAGGGAGGTGGAAATACATAAGCAGGCAAGGAGTTCCAGAGTTTACCAGAAAAAGCGATAAATGATTGAGAAAACACTTGCATTAGAGAGGTGGACAGAATAGTGGTGAATGATTGAGAATACAGGTTAACTCTTGCATTAGAGACGTGGACAGAACGGGGGTGAGAGAAAGAAGAAAGCGAGGGGAGGTATGCAGTTAGCAAGATTACAAGAGCAGTTACCATGAAAATAGCGGTAGAAGATAGCAAGAGATGCAACATTGCGGCGATGAGAGAGAGGCTGAGGACAGTCAGTTACAAGAAAGAAATTGATGAGACGAAAACAACTATAAGTCTAAAAGAACAGTATGGGTGCAACTTCCCCCCCCCCCCCCCTCTAACATGTGAAGCATAATCCATACATGGACGGATAAGGTCCCTGTGCAGAGTTAGCAGCTGGAAGGATGAGAAAAACTGGTGCAGACGACTTAGAATACCTAACTTCAAAGAAGCTGTTTTAGCTAGAGATGAGATGTGAAGTTTCCAGTTTAGATTATAACTAAAGTTCAGACTGAGGATGCTCAGTGTAAAAGATGGGGACAGTTGAGTGTCGCTAAAAAAGAGGGGATAATTGTCTGGAAGACTGTACCGAGTTGATAGATACAGGGATTGAGTGTTTTGAGGCATATATATATATATATATATATATATATATATATATATATATATATATATATATATATATATATATATATATATAATGGAGGAAATAATAGCGAAGAGCATTAGGGAGCATTTAAACAAACATAACTTGATAAATGAGTCACAGCATGGCTTCACGAAGGGGAAGTTTTGCCTGACGAAAAAAAAAAAAAAAGCCCAATGAGATGCCAGTCCCAGAAAAGGGTCCAAAGCGGTAGTCAAAAATTGAAGGATAAGCGTCTTGAAAGAATCCAAGTCATACGAAGGTGGAAATACAGAAACAGGCAGTGAGTTCCAAAGTTTACTAAAGAATAAGATGAATGATTGAGAATACTGATTAATTCATGCATTAGAGAGGTGGACAGAATAGGGGTGAGAGAAAGAAGAAACTCTTGTGCAGCGAGACTGCGGGAGAAGGGAAGGCATACAGTTAGCAAGATCAGAAGAGCAGTTAGCAGGAAAATAGTAGTAGAAGAACACTGCGGCGATGAGAAAGAGGCTGAAGACAGTCAGTTATAGGAGAGGAGTTAATAATGAGTTGAAAAGCTTTTGATTCCACCCTATCTAAAAGAGCGGTATGAGTGAAAGAAACCTCCCACACAAGTGAAGCATACTCCATACATGGACGGATAAGGCCCTTGTACAGAGTTAGCAGCTGTGGGGTGGAGTGAGAAAAACTTGCGGACACGTCTCAGAACGCCTAAGCCGTTTTAGCTAGAGATGAGATGTGAAGTTTCCAGTTTAGATTATAAGAAAAGGACAGACCGAGGATGTTCAGTGTAGAAGAGGGGGACAGCTGAGTGTCACTGAAAAAGAGGGGATATTTACGTGGAAGGTTGTATGGAGTTGATTGATGGAGGAATTGAATTTTTGAGGCATTTAACAACACCAAGTTTGCTCTGCCTCAATCAGAAATTTTAGAGGGAGCAGAAGTCAAGCGTTCTGTGGCTTCTCTGCGTGAACTGTTTACGGGCAGAAATATAAAGCGCATGAGATTCTGGTGATGAAAGGTTCAAGTACTGTTTGTAGGCCACCTCTCTATCATGTATAGCACGAGAACACGCTGTATTAAACCAATGTTTGGAAGGCTTAGGTCGAGAAAAAGAATGAGGAATGTACGGCTCCATGCCAGGCACTATCGCCTCTGTTATGCGCTTCGCCCACAGAGATAGGTCTCAGACAAGGAAGAAATAGTCATTCTAAGGAAATTCAACAAAATACCCTCTCAGGTGCTCCCCAACAAAACGCCAGAGGCACCTCCCCTTAGAGGGATCTTGAGGAGGAATTGGGGCGATAGGACAAGATACCCGCATGAGATTGTGATCGGAGGACCCCAACGGAGAAGAGAGGGTAGCAGCATAAGCAGAAGGATTAGATGTTAGGTAAAGGCCAAGAATGTTGGGCGTATCTCCAAGACGGTCAGGAATATAAGTAGGGTATTGCACCAATTGCTAGTTTAGGTCGTGGAGTATAGCAAAGTTGAAGGCTAGTTCACCAAGTTGGTCAGTGAAGGGAGAGGAAAGCCAAAGTTGGAGGTGAACATAGAAGTCTCCAAGAATGGAGATATTCACAAAAGAGAAGAGAGTGAGAAAGTTGTCCACTTTTGAAGTTAATCTGCCAAAGAATTTCATATAGTCAAAGCAGTTAGATGAGAGGTATACAACACAGATAAATTTACTTTGAGAGTATCTCTGTAGTTACAGCCAGATGGTAGAAAACTCTGAATATTAAAAAAAGTGGGCACGAGAGCAGGTTAAGTCGTTGTGCTCATAAACGCAACATCCAGCTTTGGATTGAAAATGAGAATAGAGAAAGTAGAAAGGAACAGAAAAAGGACTACTGTCAGTTCCCTCAGACACCTGTGTTTAATTGAAGAATAGAAGATGAGGTTTAGTAGAGGAGAGATGGTGTTCTACAGATTGAAAATTAGATCTAAGACCGCGAATGTTGCAGAAGTTAATGAAGAAAAAGTTCAGGGGGGTGTCAAGACACTTAGAGTCGATACCAGAACAACAGTCTGCCCTGGGGACATTTCCGGTCCCCTCCCCAGATGGGGACTCCCGAAGTTGGTGTAGGAATCGCCATGATAATTTTGAATTTTGACTGAAGGGTGCTTGTAGTTTTGTGTGAAAAAATAGAGTTGTCTTTAGAGGGCAGGCTGTGACTGCCCCTTTGTATTATTGTGAGACAGAAAGGGAAACGTTCAGTGAGGTCACAGCTGGGTTTAATAATAAGTTCACAGCATCCCCTGATCCAGTGCTTTGGACCTCACTTGTTGGTTCGGAAGGTGCCTACTGTCCAGAAATATACTGTTTCCTCCACTGCACTTAAAATTGGGCTGTGACTGGATTCTTGTGATTATATGAATGTATTTAAGGTACAACTGTGTGTAATTTAACTACTTGCTTTATCACTACGTCATTGTTATAGGAATTATGTGTGGGTTATGTATCGATTAGGAACTGGGTATGGATTAGGAATTACATATGTATTCTTTGGGAGTGTTTGTGGATCAAAGATTGTGCTAATAAGGGATGTTCGTATCAGTCATTTATCTGACGGTTAGCGTAAGTGGTCAACGACTCGGTATTCCTATTGACGTCATCTTCGGCGACCAGTCGCTGGTCGAACCTAGCTGGAGAACCGAGTCCGGTGAGTTGCCCCTATGTTTGAGTAAGACAGTAATATCTTACGTTTATCCATTAGCAGGTGTGTCCAGTTAAATCTTATTATATTTGCGATTATGGGCTAGGTGTGATCGCTTTAGGAGTTTGATAAAAGTGTTGTGTCTCACCATGTGTTTGGTTGTTTTACTGCTTGGTTGTTTCCCATTTGAAACCCAGTTACCGCAATAAAATGTCTTGTATGTACATTAATGTCTTTTGTATGTCTTGTCATAACCTGCTTTCATTAATTATAGCTCTTAGCGCTCAATGGCTTGCAAGGTGACTCGTCAAATTAGTTATAATCGCAGTGTTATTCTTCATTCGTTATTGTATGTTTGAAAAGGTGATTTGGTTTGACATTGTGCTTGTAATGCTGTTCATGCTACTGAATAAAGAACTGAGGGCATTCGGGCTATTTTCTCATCCTCGGCTGGGACAACAACATGGGCCTTATGAAACAATTCGTCAGAGCTCTAGATAAGGGGTCTGCAGCTTTCCAGCATTTCCAAGATTTCTTACCTAAGCTGTCTGCGACTAAAGTGGATGCCGGTGTCTCCGTCGGTCCATAAATAAAGGCCATGAAGTGCAAGGAGTTCCCCGAAAACTAGGACGGAAAAAAACAGCGTGGAACAGCTTTGTCGCAATGATTCTTGGTTTCTTGGGGAATCACTACGCTGAAAACTATGTGGAGCTTGTTGAAACATAAGGAAGCAGACTGCTGTCAATCTGCTGGACCGGACTGGTCCTGACCCCTTTGACCTGACTTCTCTTGAGATACTGGAAGGCCATAATAAGACTTTCTCTTCCCCTGTACTTGATTTCCAAACGGTGAAAATCATATCATTAGCTCTAAGAGATTTCAAATTTTAAAAGATGATGAACCCAAAAATACCTGCTGGTTGGCGACACCATGATCAGGCAGCAACTCAAGGAATTTTGTGGACGTGTGAGTAGGCGGCGCCTGTACTGTCTCCCTAGTAATGGAGTTGATGACGTTACTAAAGCTCTCTATCAGGTCTCCAAAGATGCCATTAATAACTGTCTAATCCATACAGGAGCAAATGATGAACAACAAAAACGCACAGAACTGTTGGAAAACTACCGTAGACAGTATAAAATTCATTTAATCATATTTAGGTGTACTTCCCACGATCGGAGCAATTTATTCTACAGCATGACCTTCAGCTTGAATAGCCACTTAAAATCTCTTTGCAGTGAACGCAATGGAAGTTTCATTGACGTGGAACGATTTTTTTATTTATTTATTTTATTTTATTTATTTATTTTTTTTTTTTCTCGAAAGACGGACTATCTCTCTGGCGTGGGATATGCCAGGCTAGTCAAGCCCCTAAACAAGACGGTCCGAGATTATTAGGCAAAACCGACACGCGTCTCTATAAAACACAGACTCACCAGTAGGCGGATTTACATGTACCACGAAAACGTCGTGTCTTTTTTAAAGAGCCATACCATAATGAATATGTGCGGTTTTTTTTTTTTTTTTTTTGAATAAGATCAACTCTAATAACGGTCAAAACTCCTAAAGCACAAGATTATTATTTTTTTTTTTCAAGGAACTTGCATTCTTTATCTTAACGGGAGGAACAATTACAAAATACGGTCAGTTATCAGTGTATGCAAAAGTTAAAAACCCAAACTTTAAAAGTGAGGGGAAGTAAGGTTTTTTTTTTTTTTTATGTAGGAAGGACACTGGCCAGGGGCAACAAAAATCTAATAAAAAAAATGTCCACTGAAATGCCAGTCCCATAAAAGGTTGACTCAAAGCAGTGGTCAAAAATTGATGAATAAGTGTCTTGAAACCTCCCTCTTGAAGGAATTCAAGTCATAGGAAGGTGGAAATACAGAAGCAGGCAGGGAGTTCCAGAGTTTACCAGAGAAAGGGATGAATGATTGAGAATACTGGTTAACTCATGCGTTAGAGAGGTGGACAGAATAGGGGTGAAAGAAAGAAGAAAGTCTTGTGCAGCGAGGCCGCGGAAGGAGGGGAGGCATGTAGTTAGCAAGATCAGAAGAGCAGTTAGCATGAAAATAGCGGTAGAAGACAGCTAGATATGCAACATTGCGGCGGTGAGACAGAGGCTGAACACAGTCAGTTAGAGGAGAGGAGTTGATGAGACGAGCTTTTGATTCCACCCTGTCTAGAAGAGCAGTATGAGTGGAACCCCCCCAGACATGTGAAGCATATTCCATACATGGACGGATAAGGCCCTTGTACAGAGTTAGTAGCTGGGAGGGTGAGAAAAACTGGCAGAGACGTCTCAGAACACCTAACTTCATAGAAGCTGTTTTAGCTAGAGATGAGATGTGAAGTTTCCAGTTCAGATTATAAGTAAAGGACAGACCGAGGATGTTCAGTATAGAAGAGGGGGACAGTTGAGTGTCATTAAAGAAGAGGGGATAGTTGTCTGGAACGTTGTGTCGAGTTGATAGATGGAGGTTGAGATAGATGAAGTTACAGAGAGAAGGATAGAAACCATAGGAGGGTAGTTTGGAAATCAAAGCTTTGTGCCAGACTCTATCAAAAGCTTTTGATATGTCCAAGGCAACAGCAAAAGATTCACCAAAATCTCTAAAACAGGATGACCAAGACTCAGTAAGGAAAGCCAGATCACCAGTAGAGCGGCCTTGACGGAACCCATACTGGCGATTAGATAGAAGGTTGTGAAGTGATAGATGTTTAAGAATCTTCCTGTTGAGGAGAGATTCAAAAACTTTAGATAGGCAGGAAATTAAAGCAATAGGAAGGTAGTTTCAGGGATTAGAACGGTCACCCTTTTTAGGAACAGGTTGTGTGTAGGCAAATTTCCAGCAAGAAGGAAAGGTAGATGTTGACTAGGCTAGGTGCAAGCATGGAGGCACAGTTTCGGAGAACAATAGGAGGGACCCCATCAGGTCCATAAGCCTTCCAAGGGTTTAGGCCAGCGAGGACATGGAAAACATCTTTGCAAAGAATTTTAATACGTGGCATGAAGTAGTCAGAGGGTGGAGGAGAGGGAGGAACAAGCCCAGAATCGTCCAAGGTAGCATTTTTAGCAAAGGTTTGAGCGAAGAGTTCAGTTTTAGAAATAGATGTGATAGCAGTGGTGCCATCTGGTTGAAATAGAGGAGGGAAAGAAGAAGAAGCAAAGTTATTGGAGATATTTTTGGCTAGATGCCAGAAATCACGAGGGGAGTTAGATCTTGAAAGGTTTTGACACTTTCTGTTAATGAAAGAGTTTTTGGTAGTTGGAGAACAGACTTGGCATGGTTCCGGGCAGAAATATATAGTGCATGAGATTCTGGTGATGGAAGGCTTAAGTACCTTTTGTGGGCCACTTCTCTGTCATGTATAGCACGAGAACAAGCTGTGTTAAACCAAGGTTTAGAAGGTTTAGGACGAGAAAAAAAGAGTGAGGAATGTACGCCTCCATGCCAGACACTATCACCTCTGTTATGCGCTCAGCACACAAAGACGGGTCTCTGACACGGAAGCAGTAGTCATTCCTAGGAAAATCAGTAAAATACCTCCTAAGGTCTCCCCCAACTAGCAGAGGCAAAACGCCAGAGGTACCTTCGCTTAGGAGGATCCTGAGGAGGGATTGGAGCGATAGGACAAGATAAAGATATGAGATTGTGATGGGAGGAGGCCAACGGAGAAGAAAGGGTGACAGTATAAGCAGAAGGATTAGAGGTCAGGAAAAGGTCAAGAATGTTGGGCGTATCTCCAAGACGGTCAGGAATACGAGTAGGGTGTTGCACCAATTGCTCTAAGTCATGGAGGATAGCAAAGTTATAGGCTAGTTCACCAGGATGGTCAGTGAAGGGAGAGGAAAGCCAAAGCTGGTGGTGAACATTGAAGTCTCCAAGAATGGAGATCTCTGCAAAAGGGAAGAGGGTCAGAATGTGCTCCACTTTGTAAGTTAAGTAGTCAAAGAATTTCTTATAATCAGAGGAGTTAAGTGAGAGGTATACAGCACAGATAAATTTAGTATGAGAGTGACTCTGTAGTCGTAGCCAGATGGTGGAAAACTCGGAAGATTCAAGAGCGTGGACACGAGAGCAGGTTAAGTCATTGCGCACATAAACGCAGCATCCAGCTTTGGATCGAAAATGAGGATAGAGAAAGTAGGAGGGAACAGTAAAGGGGCTACTGTCAGTTGCCTCAGACACCTGAGTTTCAATGAGGAAAAGAAGATGAGGTTTAGAAGAGGAGAGGTGGTGTTCTACAGATTGAAAATTAGATCTTAGACTGCGAATGTTGCAGAAGTTAATGAAGAAAAAGTTGAGGGGGGTGTCAAGACACTTAGGGTCGTCGACAGAAAGGTAGTCTGACCTGGGGACATTTATGGTCCCCTCCCTAGATGGGGACTCCGAAGCTGGTGTAGGAGTTGCCATGATGATTTTAAAATTTTTGAGTGAAGGGTGTGTGTGTTATTAGGTGCTTGTAATTTTGTGTGGAGGAAGAGAGTTGTCTTTAGAGGGCAGGCTGTGACTGCCCCCTTGTGTTGTGAGACACAAAGGGAAACGTTCAGTGAGGTCACAGCTGGGTTTAATGATAAGTTCACAGCACCCCCTGAACAGTGCTTTAGACCTCACTGGTGATGTCCGAAAGGTTGAAAATCAGATATAAGACAGCTAATGTTGCAGAAATTAAAATAAAGAAATCCGGAGGATATATCAATGTACCTCGGAAGGACAGCCTGGCACTGGAACATTTGTGCTTCCCTCACCAAATAGTGTTAAACAAGTATTGATTATTTTCACAAGTCTTATAGAAAAAAAATGCACAGTAACAGTAGTAGCAGTAGTAGTGGCAGTAGTAGTAGTAGTAATAGTAGTAGCAGCAGTAGTAGTAGTAGTAGTAGTAGTAGCAGTAGTAGTTGTAGTAGTAGTAGTAGTAGTAGTAGTAGTAGTAGTAGTAGTAGTAGTAGTAGTTGTAGTAGTAGTGGTGGTGGTGGTGATAGTAGTAGTAGTAGTGGTGGTGGTGATAGTAGTGGTGTTGGTGGTGGTGGTACTACAAGTAGTATTAGTGATTGTTGTGTTGATAATACTAATAGTAGTGATTGTGCTGGTAGCAGTAGTGGAGGTGATGCTAGTAGTAGTGGTGGTGATGCTAGTGGTAATAGTAGTAGTAGTAATAGCAGCAATATTGGTGTAGGTAGTAGTAGTAGTAGTAGTAGTAGTAGTAATAGTAGTAGTAGTAGCAGTGGTAGCAGTAGTAGTAGTAGTAGTACTCAGGGAGGTGTGCCACGATGTCTCCACTGAACCGACCCTCCTGCCGCTAGACGGCGAGCACCTGCGCTACAGAACAGCCAACACCACCAACGAGGCTCGAGTCGACGTCAGTGCACGAGGGTTCTGGACAAGGGGACAGAAAGCATTCATGGACATACGGATCTTTGACCCGATGGCCGCCTGTCACCACGAACTCTCCCTGGAGGCCGCCCACCGCAAGAATGAGCAGGAGAAGATCCGAGCGTATGGGGAGAGAATCCAACACGTTGACCAGGGCAGCTTCACACCTCTGGTCTTCACCACATCTGGCGGGATGGGCTCCAAGGCTCAGTGCTTCTACTCAAGACTAGCCGACCTAATGGCAGAAAAGAAGCACCAGCCAAGGAGCCATGTCGTCGCATGGATGAGGTGCCGTCTCTCATTCTCCCTCCTCAGATCTGGCCTCCTGTGTCTCAGGGGGACAAGGCATTCCACTCCCATACCTGCAGACTTAGGAGGCCTCGACTGCGAGGCTACAGTGGTGGAGAGTGGCATAAGAGTAGATAGAGTAGAGGTAGAATGAATTTATAGTTAACAACTAATGTTTATATTATAGAGTATTAGATATGGTTGGAGCCCCTAATTGACACATCAATAAACATGGGGTGGAGGTAGTAGTAGTAAAAAAAAAAAAAAAAAAGTAGTAGTAGTAGTAGTAGCAACAGTATTGGTGATGGTGTAAGAAGTAGTAGTGGTAGTAATAGTAGCAACAGTATTGGTGATGGTGTAGGAAGTAGTAGTAGTAGTAGTAGTAGTATTAGTAGCAGTAGTACCAACAATATTGGTGATGGCGTAGGTAGTAGTAGTATAGTAGTAGTAGCAGTAGTAGTAGTAATTGATGTTTTCTTGTTATTTTAAAGTAGTAGTAGTAGTACTTGTTTTAGTAGTAGTAGTATGAACAACAGTAATATTACAGCGGAACAAATCCTCACTCTCCCCACATCTCTTTGAGAAATATAAACGGAACTGTAAATCTCTCGAATGTTTTTGGTACTTGGACGAAAGAACAACCCTCCCTAGCACTTTTCATCTTTCCTCCCCTCTTTTTTTTTCCTTTACCACATGCCCTTTCCAACTCACCACTATGTTTTATTCTTTGCATCTTTTCTTTTCTTTGCCTTCCTCTCCCATTTCCCTTCTCACGTGGCTTTACACGAAATGTATACCTATTACATGATGACAAGACCTCGTTCGGCCGGTCCTGGCAATGAAGGTGGTGGTATCAGAGCGTCAGCCAACAGCATAACAGCAACACTTTAAGAACCTGCCGATAAGGGCCGAACCAATGGCTCACAGCTGAGAGGTATAAAGATGCGTTTCCACCGAATGTTTCCATGAATAGTGTGTTTCTGCCCGGTCGCAATTTTCTTAACTCTTTGCATATTGTACTCGATCACCCTTGGCTTTGCCCTTACACGCACACACACACACTCATATATATTGAAATACTTGATTCTTGCGTTAGATAAGATCAAGTTCAATTCGGTTTGGTCTTGATTGCATTTGTTTCTAAGAGGCGAACAAGTCTCTGTATACGAGTATGCATTGACTTACTTAAGCTGTGGTTCAACCGGTAACACATCTGATTATAATGCGAAAACTACTGAGTTCCAGTCACAGTTCAGAGTTGGAATTTTTCTTTGGTGTCTGTCCGCTGGTGGATTAACCGCGCGCGTAAAATGGACACTGCGAAGGGCAGGGAAGGTTAAATCAAATGGAGAAAGGTCGTAACACCCACCAGCTGTGTTTAGTTCTGCCAACAATTATTAGCAGCTGTCACAATATTTATAAACACCTATGATGAAATA
Source organism: Scylla paramamosain (assembly GCF_035594125.1). Lineage (NCBI taxonomy): Eukaryota > Metazoa > Arthropoda > Malacostraca > Decapoda > Portunidae > Scylla > Scylla paramamosain. The sequence continues at coordinate 5,098,094 of NC_087179.1, forward strand.
AATTATGTGTTTAATGCGATAGATGCACATAAAACATGAAATACTTCCATAGCAAAGTCCCTTTTTCTCCGGTGTCAAAAATAATTTTATCTGTCCTCCCGTCTCAACCGAGGAGTCTCCAGAGACTGCCAGGCTTTCCTTTCTCCTGGATACATACATGATACAGTGGTCAGTCTCAAGCAAGTGTGTACTAGGAAATATGGTGCTAGAACTAAGTATAGGTGGCCAAACAAACACGGTGGTAAAGTTGCTGCGTTATATTAATAAAATAAACTGTACAATATGACAAACGTGGAGCTGCCCGCGTGTCGCATATCCTCCACTGAGGCCACGCGGACACGGACACGCATGTCCGCAAGCAAGGTTGGGCAGCCACGGACTGGGGATGTAGGGGAGGTTGGTGGCCGGGTCAGGTCACGGCCAGAGCTGGCGTCCGGAGACAAAGGGTAAGGGTTGACCTCACCTCCACGTGGTGATAGGGAGGCGACCGGAGGCTGGCGTCAAGTCCCAGGGGACCGGATAATGGAATGCGGGCGGCCGGCGAAGCGTCCCGCCACATTCTTCGTCCACCCATCTCGCTGCTCCCTAGAAGCGAACAAAGCTATGGGGTAACACAGGCACACTGAAGGAATAATTCACACAATAACGACGCAGTTATCTGTGTAAGACATGTGATGTATGCACTATAGCAAATCAGAAAGCTCACAACAAAGACGACATTAAAGTGAGTACGCACTGGCGAATCACAAAACTCACATAGCAAAGACGTCAGAAAAGAGAGCACAGTAGCCAAACACAAAACTCACACTAGCTGTGATTTCAGCACAACAAATCTTAGGCCAAGAAAAACTAGGAGGCCATGAAACAGAAGAGCAAGGCGTTTATGTCAATAAATTGCAAAATGACAACAACACACTGCTAAAATCTTAACACTGCACTAATAATGCATATGATGGCGACAAAATCTTCAAGTGTGGTGGATGAGTGGCAGGTTATGCACTGGAAAGCCACGAACAGGAAAGACCACATGGATAGGAAACACCAAAGCTTCCAGATGCGATAACTGATGGCATGAGATCTAAAGTCTTAGAACGACAGGATCAGCAGGAAAGCAGTCGAGGTGAGTCAATGACGCTTTAAAAAGTCCAGACTTAAAGCAAAGACGGCGTCGGTAACGGCTTGAGGTCGTACAGGCACAAGCTGGCGGGATGGGCTCGGCATAAAAAGCTTGAAAGAGACCCTAAAAACAGCTTGAAGAACGCACCGTAGACGTGTAGTAGCGTAGCAGTTTGCGTCGGTGACGACTTAGCAGAAATGCGTCGGTTACGGCTTAGCAGATTACCCGGAGGCGATGAAGGTAGCTGGAGTAGCTGGCGACGAGCAGGCAGGACACGTGGGCAAGGAGGACTTCCAGCGTCGACTCCTTCTACCGCGGTCTCTATTTTCACGTAGTAGATAAATATATAATGCTTACGAGCCATTGTTAAAGATTTGTCACGGCCTGGATGATCAGACTGAGGAGCATCATGAATGAGCTGAAGCACAGGTGAAACTAAAGTGACAAGTGACAAGTTGCGTTACTGTTTGTTCAGACATGGTATACTCGCTCGTCATCTTTGGCCCCGAGACCTCGGATGTCTCCTGAGCGTCCATCTAAATTTTGTCTTGTTCATGTTCCAAGTAACCACATGGCAGAGGAATGTTTCAAAATTATAGAATCGCAGCAAGAGCAAGTTGTAATGGCCTCTCCGTCAAATTTTCAGAGCCGTCAAACTCAACGAGGGAAAGATTAGTGCCGTTTTGTCCAGTGCAGTCTCTCAGTCTTCCCAATGTCATTGTTGCCTTTCAAGGTATTCAAGTTTACCAGTGCTTTTCTTATGACACTCCTCTTTCCTTGGGAGTTGACACTAGTGCTTCTTGTAATCTCTTGAGTGTCCAGGCTTATTCCAAATCTAAAGACTTATTTAACCTTATTTTACAGCCTGCTGACAGTAATCTTTTCAGTGAACAAGGTTCTTCCTTACATGTCCTTGGTACAAATGTTCTCCAAAAAATTCATTACCATTTAAAGAAATAATTTTTGTAACTTCTGATTTTGTTTTCAACAGCGATAGCCTATTAGCACTTGTCCCGCTTATGACTCATGGTATTGATGCTTTTTTTTCTTTTTCTCAGCATCATGTTATTTCATATCAGGATATTGTTATCTCTGCGATGGACATTCCGGCACCATTCTTAGCCTCTAAACTTTATCTTCATACTTAAAAGCATTTACGTACCACAGATCACGGTTTGTCATTGCCTGATTTCACAGAGTCGAAACGTTCAGTCTCTGCTGTGAATTTCTATTCTGCTGTTGTGACTGGAGATCAGGGAGTGGGCCCCACGAGTGCTGTTCGCCTTCCCGTTCGCGTGACAAATGCACCTGTTAACTCCTGCGTCTTATCTTTGCCAGAGACTGCCCGCGTTCATAGGTTGGCTCTCGAAAGTACTTTTTCCTTTGTTCGAGAGGATCATGTAACTGATGCCTTGGTGACTAACCTAACTGGTGCCCCGATTCCTCTCAAGAACGGCGTACTTTTTTTTTTTTTTTAAGTCTGCGACAGTAAGTCCTTTGATGACTCTCCGCACCTTATTGCTTCTGTTTCTCCTAATACAGATATTTCTCATGATACTGCTGATCTCATTTCTCAGCTTTCAGCTCATGTTAAGGTGTTGGATTTCCCAACAGCAAAGTCTCGTCTCCTCGGCTTGCTAGTCAAACATAAACCGGGTGTTTCCTTGCCTAACGAACCTCTTGGTGTTAAAAACCGTATTGCGCATCACATTCGGTTAAAACTTGATACACGTCCTTCTTTTGTGTCTTCCTATCGCTTGCCTCACAGTCATCGGCTGACCTCTGTGTCGTTAAGGTCCAAACTGTACTTGGCAGTTTGTTATTATACTGGGAGATATTCTACGCAGTGTTTGCTGTTATCCTTGGATTTGGACTTTACCACATGTGCTTGCTTAAACCCCTACCACAAGTGCCTCGTCTTGTCGTAATGGAACACTTGTTTACATTTTGAAGACCCTACCGCCAGTGTTGTTTTAGAGGCATAGTTCTGGCAGCATTCCTAGAATTGATATTAATCAACTAATGGAGCTGTTTTGGCTGATGACAGTCTTAGTGTTGCACATTCAACGCTAGTCTTTGGCTTCACTCAGTACAGACTTCTGCATTGACTGTTGCTGATGTGTGCTGCCTTGCCTGTAACAAACCAAACCACTGCCCATGACCAGATGGGCGTAATGGTCGGTGAGGCGGACACAACAACGTGCGATTATTGCTCCGTCTTTGACTCACACCCTACTCTTGAATGCGAATTGGAAACTTATTGTTTTTAATGCAGGGAGGCTCACCCGCTACGTTGTTGACAATGCATGAGGTACCGTCTTGAGCAAGGCATTCTTCATCTGGCTAATTCTCAGTTCATTCGTTTCGGTAGTGCTAGGTAGGAACTTCTTTTTAGATAGAAGGATGGTTGGGTAAAGACATACGTTTATTTCCTCCACTCATAGTTCGTCCACCTCTACTATAGGTAATACGGTTGTAACACCTTCCCGCCTTCGTCAACCCCTATTTGTTCCCACCTGTTCTTGTGAGAATCTCGCTCCTTCGGCTGGTGTATTTAACAAGTTCTCTGTTTTGGAAGATTCCACAGATAAGCCCTGCATCTTCAGCAACTACTTCACAGACTCCTCATACAGGAGTTCGTATTGCAGATATTCATCTCCCCATGGATGGTCAACTACGAACGACCTCAAAGGTTTTTATACTTCCACAGACACATGCAAACAAGTGTCCCAGGCTTTCTCCTTAATCCCACCAGAAACGTTCCCGAGTCCGTAGTCTCGACGGGCGTTCCCCAAGAAAAATCCAACTGGGACCGCCTGATGATTCTAAGGCAGACGTTATTAATCAGAGCGATTCTTCCACACGAAGTTAGAGGGCTTTCCTGTCAATCTTCCCAATAGGTTCTTCTCCAAGAGCTATACCAATAAGTCTAGGTCGAGGAATTCTCCTCCGGTCTTTGCAAGAGTTTTAGAGACTCGTGGGCAGCTATCCCCACACCAGTTTTTCAATCTCAGGTTCCTGCGCCTACAAGCATCGTCGGATCAGATAAGCCCTGCTAGCCAAGGTACCTAGTCAGTTTAGGAAAGGGAAGCTTCTCTCTGGGGCTTCCCTAAAAACTCCCCTCAAAATGGTAATATTCCAGATTCTGCAGTGGAATCGTCACGGTGTACCCGGTATTGTTCTCTATGTTTTCTCCTGTTTGTATCGGTTTGTAAGAGACTGGTAGGAGAATCCACTCGCTTTAGTCCTCCTGGGTATCGTGCTTTCTTCTTCACTCTTATTTCAGGTGAAGGCCACCATGGTGGTACTGCCATCTTTGTTCGCACAGTTATTCCTTTTACCAACCTGCAGATTCACTCACCTCTGCAAGTTGTCGTTGTTAAGGTTTTTATAAATCGTTTTTATACACTGTGCAGTCTGTATCTATCTCCCAATATTCCTACCGAAAGGAATGAATTTGATAACCTCTTAAATACTTATCTTCCCTTCTTTTATTGGAAAACTTCAATGGTTGCCATCCTTTGTAGGCTGTTAACCCAATTGTTGTTTTTTTTTCCTAACTTGCTTCTTTTGTCGAGGATACAGAATTAGAGACTAAACTCTGGGGACATACCCCAATTCCATAGTCAAACCTGTATTTTTACAGCAATAAATCTCTCTCCTTGTGCCTCTAATTTTTTTCATGATTTTAACTGGAAAACTTTGTCTGATTTATATGGAAGCGATCACTTTTCAGTTTTATTAGAGTCAAATGATTCTGCACCACAATCACGTTTTCCGAGATGGCGTCTCGATAAGGCGGATTGGCAGCCGTTCACAAAACTCAGTACCCCTGCTCTCTCAGTAGATGAGATAGGAAATTCTAAAGGGGCTGCAACATAGTTCAGTGATGTCTTCCACTCCGCCTTTCTTCAGTCCGTTAAGGCAGGTTCACAATAGTACGTATATGCGGATTCCGTATCCGCTCTTCGCTTCAACAATGACGTCACTCTCATCCGTTCATGAGTGAACCGGCTCCGCTTAGTGTCCGGCTCCGCCACCCGCACTGTGCGGAAGAGATGTGCGGAAGAGATGAATCCAAGTCAACTATATGTGTGTGCGGATCCGGTGTTGTCCGTATTTTTTTTAAGTATTCCAGTGCAGTAAAAATTTATATGGAGAACATAATTATAATTCTAGATATTGTAATAATTGTAAATTATGTTGTATATGTATGTGTATGCGCGTGATGTTAAAAGAAAGCAAACAAAACACAAAGTATTCCAAGTTCAGTCTGGAAATACGGCAACGCTGTCTGAATGTAAACGACAACAGAGATACCGCCACCGCCAGCTCTTCTTCGTGGCCGCAGCCTCCAGTACACCACCACACCACCAGTTACGCATCTACTACATAACGTTGAAATTAACTGGTGTGTGTGTGTGTGTGTGTGTGTGTGTGTGTGTGTGTGTTTGCAGGGCCGGATTTAGGAGTGGGCAAAGAGGCCCCCACATAATTCAGTATTTTTGTAAGTGAAAGATACTCGCATTAGAAGATAATCCTGCTACTTTGGTATAATATTCTATAATACCCTTGCTGTTCTAGTACTTCGCTCAGGAATCCAACGATCTGGGAGGCAGTGCGGTAAGGAGTCTCCACACTCAGGCTGCCCATGGGCCTCCAAAGGCCTAAATCCGGCCCTGTGTGTGTGTGTGTGTGTGTGTGTGTGTGTGTGTGTGTGTGTGTGTGTGTGTGTGTGTGTGTGTGTGTAGAAAACTCCCTAAAACATGAATAATTTTCCAAACTACCTTTAACCCCAGCAGAGGGAAGCTTCTTGATCCCCATACTGTTATGTAACCTAACAATCTTGAACCTAGGGCTTTTCCCTAAATGTAGTTTTTTTTTTTTTTATCCTTCCCCGCACATTAAAAAAAAATATGATTGTGAGGCATTGTATACATGTTCACACCCCAACTCAAAAAAAAAATAAATAAATAAATAAAATAAAATAAAATACATAAATAAATTCCCAAGATAGTTTGAGGATGGACGGGAAGTATGGGCAAATCCGAGAATAATACCGAGAAACCGAAACACTGATGTTGGACATTTCCTGGTGCATGAATGTGATATATATATATATATATATATATATATATATATATATATATATATATATATATATATATATATATATATATATATATATATATATATATATATATATATATATATATATATATATATATATATAT